>NW_026596166.1:15662254-15731859 GCF_907164565.1 Psammomys obesus | reverse complement strand
ATCTATCTATCTATCTATCTATCTATCTATCTATCTATCTATCTATCCATCCATCCATCTATCTATCAGTTTGAGACAGAATTTCTCTGTGTAACAGAGCTCTGTCTGTCCTAGACTCCCTTTGTAGACCAGGCCGGCCTCTGCCTCCCTAGTGCTGGGATTAAAGGCATCTGCTATAACTGCCTGCTAAATATGCTATTTGTATCTATATTTTAATAAATGGTATCTTCTTGTATGGTTAGGACATTTATTTGTATATTGCATGATTATTTAACATGTGTTTTATAGTGTATTGTTTGCTCCTTAGATGAAATACCTAATCTTAAACTTTTTTTATCTGGAGTGCCACTACATAAACAGTAACTATTTGATGGTTGGTTGATTGCAGGTATGTTTGGAAATCCAAATTCAGCACCAGCAACTTGCAATCAACCAGTGATACCCTCTGTGGAAAATGAGGATACGTTTTCAGTGAAACCAAGTATTGAACCACCACCAGGGATTTATGGAAGAGCAGTCCAGCAAAATACTCCATCATATCTTGATGTTGAAAATGACAAAGATGTAAGGTTATCTATTAATCTTCAGCTATACTGTGTAATTTTTTTCTTTTTATGAGATGTGGGATGATAAACTTTTACTTAACATATTTAATTTTCTTTTAGACACATGTGTTGCATGCATGTGTGTGCTCGTGTGGAAGTCAGAACACAGCTTTGTGTTTTGCTCCACAATCTCCACCTTGTTTTAAGGAGCATTTCCATCACTACATGGTATAATCCATGCTAGTTGTTGCGCAAGCTTTCTGGGAATTCTGATGTTTCTACCTCCTATCTTGCTGTAGATGAACTGGAATTATAGATATATATACTATACCTGCCTTTATTTATAGTCTAGGGTTTTAAGTTCGGCGAGCTTGAACAGTACACTGTTTATCCACAGAGCTGTCTCCCTTATACCCCTTGGTTTAAAATTTTAAAATAATAGGTAATTGAAATTTCTGATTTTTTTCACTTAAATTTGTGATATACAATACGTAATATGCTTTATGTTGTACTATGCTTTATATAATATGGCTGTGGGTATATATAGTCAACAGTTTTCAGAGGGTATTTTCCAAAGACTGACAGACTGATACCCTTAAGCATGAATTTAATTGGATATTAGTACTATATAATTCTTTCAGATTTAGGAGCTCTAAAATAAGGATTTAAAACATGTAGTTGTTTCTGGATCAACTACATGGGTACCTGTAATCTTAGTACTTTAGGAAGAAGAGTAGAATCATGAATCCAAAGTGATATGACTGCATAGAGCGGGCAAGGCCAACCTGGCCTATGTGAGGTCCTGTCTCAAAAAAAGAAGTATAGTTTGTTTCTATAGACATTTCATGTGCTTGGATATCTTTCTCCCTCTTTCTCCACACATACACACACACACATACACACACGCTTTTCAGAGATAAAGATACTTTAAATGCCAAACTTCCTGAATAATTTCAGATATTTCTACTTTTTCATGCAGACTAAAATTTCTATTGCAAAATCTACTTATGATAAGATGAGACAAAAGAGAAAAGAAGAAAAAGAACTTTTTGATGCTAAAGATTGTGAAAGGAAAGAGACAAATCCCTGGGAACGAATAAAACATACAGGAACTGAGAAAATGACATCTGAGAGTAAGTGTTTTTGTGAATGCTTGTTAAAATACAGTGGTTGCAGCAGAGCACTGTGGGGTCAGTAGATATACCCAGCTTCTTACGTTTTGGCTCTGCCCTTGATTAGCTTTAAGACCAAGGAACAGGCTTTAGTTCATTTCAGCATATGTAAGACTCCACATTGTTTTTATATCCAGATTGACTTAACAGTCCCTTCCATACTCACTGGCATTCTTTTGTTTACTAGGAATTGCTACTCCATTGTTATAGTTAAGATAATGGACATAATGGAGTTAGTTTATGTTAGATCATGATCACAACAATCACTCAAGGGCTGGTGAGCTAGCTCAGAGGGTAAAGTAAGGCACTTATTGCCGAACCTGATAACTTACGTTTGATTTGCAGGAACCGCATGATGAAAGGTAAGAACTAACTCTCACAAGTAATCCTCTGTCTTCCATAGTGCACCATGGCATACACACACACAATTAAGTGTAATTTAAAAAAAGATTAAGTCACTGTTGTTCATCTGTTCAGTTTGTTCTTAAGCACTATGTTCTATACTTAGGCAAGAATAGGTTCCATGTTTCCTGGGGTGGTGGCTCTTTGTGCGTGTGCGTGTGTGTGTGTGTGCATGTGTGTGTGTTTACATACATGATGCCTAATCAAAAGCAGATCTGAACCAGGAAAGCTAATTGAAGTGGGGTTTTTTGTTTTGTTTGTTTGTTTGACACATCATCTTCCTCACATGTGATTTGTACTGCTCAGCACACATGTTGAGTGGCTCACAACCACTTGTAACTCTGACATCCTCCTTGACCTCTACAGAGACCCACACTTACTCATGGAGCACATCACATAAATGAAATCTGAAGAAAAAAGAATTAGCAGTGGTGCATGCCTGGAATCCCAGCACTCAGGGAGGCAGAGGCAGGTGGATCTCTGTGAGTTCGAGGCCAGCTGAGTCTACAAAGTGAGTCCAGGAGAGCCAAGGCTACTCAGAGAAACCCTGTTTCAAAACTCCAAACAAACAAACAAACAAAAAAACCAAAAAACCAAAACCAAAACAAACAAAACGTAAAACATTTATCAACATCTGTACTAAGGAACTCAATAAAGTATTGCTAATACATTGTTGCCTTTCGATTTTCAATTTTTGAAGCATCTGTATGTATAATTCATATACAACATCAAATGAAAGTTATTATATTTGTGATTTCAACATTTTCTTACCAATATCTTGGTTAATAATCTTTTGTGAGAATCACTTTCTAGTACCTAATAATTTTCTTTTTACAACTGTTACCTGAAAAGAGAACCAGTAGATTTTTTTTTTTTTTTTTTTTTTTTTACTCACAAAAGGCCATTATTTATGATTTTTTTTCTTTGTAATATTTAGACATAGTTTCTTATTGTGCAGTGCTCTTAGGCCATTACTGAAAGATGATGTTTTCCCAATGTCTTGGACAGCACCTAATATCTAGACAATGGCTGGTAAACACCTGACTATGGAACAAGCACATGGGACATACGGACTTCAGATTTGTAACAGTTATTGCTGCTATATTGATAAGAGTGTGGAGATGGGAGGGTAGAGGAATTGTGTTACCACAGTATGTCATATGCATGTGTGAGATTGTCAAAGAATATTAATGAAAAGTCTATTGTTATAGTTCTCTCTATAAAGATCAATGTTTCTTTAATTTTAGATTAATAGCTATATGGTAAAATAAGTATATATCCATGTTTTATTTAGAAATTATACCATATTGATTCTTTTTGTTCTTAAAACTACTCTCTTTGCTACCTCAGCCTTAGTTACACAGCTTTTATGATCTTAGCATACATCCATCAGAGTAGAGGAGTGACAGACTCCTAAGAGCAAATCCCAAGACCAGATCTCACCTCGGACAAGAGATGGCTCTGTGCTGGGAGGGAGACAGAAGTGGAGAAGATCCCCTGCAGAAGGCTGCTCACAGTCACTCCTCACAGCATGCAGAGGCATGGTGTGGCATCAGGGTTGTTGGAGAATGTAGGAAATTAGAGGTCCCCTTTCTGTAAAATGCTGCTTTAATGAGCTCCACTGCTACATACTGGATAGAGCATGATTGGCGGTGAATAGATCCTAAAAAACCAAACCATAAACATCGAGAACCACAAAACCCTGGTTATGGCGCATGATTAGAAACATTTTTGTTATATTATTAATAATTTTGAATGTACATCCTCCATATATTATTAATGCTACAACACACATTTGCTCTTAGTTCTTGGAATAGACAAATTTGCTTATCCAAATATTCAAATTATACTTCAGCATTTTCTTGTCATCTGGATCTATATTTTATACAACCATTATTTTGTATGAAAAAGTTAATATAAAAGCTATAGTTTTAAAATAGATGTAATTTGGAGTTATTGCAAAATTTTTGTTTGTCTATTTCTTTATTTCATTTTTATTACTTACAGTTTATTCACTTTGTATCCCACCTGTAGTCCCTCTTCCCCTCCCAATTCCACCCTCCCTCTTTCTTTTCTATTTCTTTTATCAGTAGCTAATGCTACTAATGTTATGTGAGAAAATATTCATATGACACCTATAACTGAATATGTTTTTTATTTATATAAGGATTCCTTCTTCCTTTATTTAATGTTTTAGGTGAAGCATCGCCTGGAGTGATTTCACAATATAAAGAAAGAATGTCTTCTGTCACTCATAGTCCAGAGATAATGGATTCATTGGAACTACGACCATTTTCCAAACCAGAAACAGCACTTACAGAAGCCTTACGCCTTTTAGCCGATGAAGACTGGTAAGTTAACAACCCTTCTTACTGCTATCCGTAGTATTGCTGAAGATTATCTTAGTTCTTAGGCATCTGAGTCTTTTGAACTTAGTAATGTAACTACTTCTAGCCCACGTGTATTAACAGTTATATTTTACTTATGTACCATTGGGCAATAGTTTAGTTTCGTTATGAGTTATGCAAAACCTTTGGTATTAGACTATATATCTCATAATTCACTTGAAATACAATGTATAACAAGCAATTTTAGAAACAACTATAGTATCAGTATTTTAATCCCAGCACTAGGCAGGTAGAGTCAGGTGGATCTCTGAGTTCTAGGCTAGCCTGGTCTACAGACAGAGTTCCAGGCCAGCCAGGGGTACACAGAGAAAACCTGTCAAAAAAAAAAAAAAAAAATCCCAAATGCGGTAAATTCTTGGCAGTGTTTCAGCTGGAATATCTGCTGGATGCCTTTTTCTTATTTTCTACTGGATTCATCCCTCAGATATGTTGCAGCTCTATTCTAAACCATGTCATCCATCACCTTTTCTTCTGCTGGACTCTGTTCATCAACATCAGACTGTGCTATTAAGCTTGGGTTGTCGCTCAGTGGTAACATGCTTGGCATGTGCCAGGTCCTTGGGTTGATCCCCAGTACTAAAAGAAATAAAGTATGCTATAATGTATATTTTTCTGTTTTAAAAAATTCTCCATAAGCTGTATGCATATCTCCATTTCTATCCCCCGCTTCTGAACATTCTCAAAAAGAGTGACAAAGTGACATCTCTACAGTTTCACCTATGTTGACTTCTTAGCCTTTTTAATTGTCTTTCAATTATGAATCACTTCTCTAAAGCTACACAGTCATTATTTTTGCTGAATCTCCACTTCATATTTTAGTCTTCCTTTCTTGATAAGCTTTCATTTTGCTTTAGAAAAATCAGTCCATTGGTTCTTTCCCTGCTTTAATACTTTCTGATTACTTTATTCTATTTTACTTAAAAATTTAGGAGTACTGTGGAATTCAGTCCTCTGGTGTTCTCTAAGCTACATTAATTCTGTAGATAAGGGACAGTCTTTTCTTGGCAACCATTTGTAAAGAACCATTTGGCTCATCTGTAAAGAGCCAGAGAACATATATTTTAGGTGGCAGAATCTCTATTGTGAGTACTTTGCTGTTCTATATTAGAGAATGCTATTCTATATTAGAGAATGGAGGTCGTACACACCTGTAATATCAGCACCTGGGAAGTGGCAGCAGGAAGGTCGACAGTGCAAAGACAGGCTCTTCTACATACTGAGTTTGAGGCAGTCTGAGCTAGATAATACATTGGCTCCAAAAAACACAAGCAAAAAATTAATATACGAATTTTAAAATATCTAAGGCTGGAGAGATGACTCAGTGATTTAAAAGACTTGATGCTATTATAGAGGACTTGGTTGTGATTCCCAGTATCCATATGGAAGCTCACAGTCATCTGTAACTACAGCTCCATGGGATCTGGTACACTCTTCTGGACTCCATGGGCATTTACACTCACATGTATGCATACACTAAAAATAAAATAAATCTGGGCTGGAGAGGTGGCTTAGAAGTTAAGCACTAGCTATTGTTGGTGTACTTTCTAAAAAGGTTTATTTATATTTTTTTGTATCTTTTTTTCCCTACACGAACCGAGTCCCTTAAAACCCCAACACTAGTGTAGGAGAGAGAAAGGGTTAGTGGGAGAGGGGCACAGTTTTCTTAGCTGCTTCCTGTGGGTTAGGGTCATCATATTCCTTAGAGCCAGTCCAATCCTTGTTTCAAAAGATCTCCGACTTGTCTCACCATATCAACAACAACTGGGAGCTGCAGGGGGAAAGCAGCAGCAGCCACAGCAGCCTTGTTCTCTCTCAGACCTCCTCTACACCCTCTGGGCTCTAGCATTTATTCTCTCTTCAGAGTCCTGAGATTTAAACTCTCTGCAGCTGGCAAAGAGCTGCAGTGCTGCTGTGGTCTATCTGAATCAGTCCTACCTCCCACACCTGGGATTAAAACAAAACCATGTTTATATCTGCAACATTTTCCCCCTCTCTGTTTAAAAAAATGGCTTTTCTTTGAATATAAACAAAACTTGCTGTTGCTTTGTTAAAAGGAGATGCTGAAGGAAACAAACCCTTTTTGGACCAATAATGTCTTTTACAAGCTGATGACTCTTACAAGCTGGTGACTCTCGGCTGCATTGTCTGGATTGGCTCGTACCTGTTGAGCCTTGAGCTAGGTTCCTGAAGGCCAGAGTTACCCAAAGCTTCTTTCAGAGAACCCAGTGATGCAGAAATAGCTCATTCGTGTCTCTGGCAAGACATACCCTATTTTGCAGCATTAACACACTTGCCATTTTAAGCTCTGAGGCTGTATTGAGCATTTTAATATCTAAAACTTTTGATTGCTACTGGGAGGGCTAATTGTAATAATCTCGTAGCCAGAGGCTGCTCCTTGGCAGCTCAGTTTGTTCAAGATTAACCTTTTTTCTTAAAATGGGCTGTTTCTCTTTAAGCCTTTTGGCCTGTACAGCCTTCTGCTTTTCCTGGCTTCCCAGCCTGCCCAGAGGCTGTGGGAACTTGACACAGAAATTGTTCGGAGAAGGGCTGGGCAACAATTGTGGAGAATTCCAGCTCTTGGTTACCAAGTATTCTCCCTTTACCAATGGCGATTTTTGCTTTCCAAGCATTTATTTCAACCTCTACCCCAAATTTTCTAGTTGCATTGCCAACTCTGCAATCCTTTCTAAATGTTGTGGATATAAACATGTTTTTGTTTTAATCTCAGGTGTGGGATGTAGGACTGATTCAAGTAGACTACAGCAGCAAACTATTTTTCCATATATGGGCTCTGAGAGGAGCTCTTTGCCAGCTGCAAATAGTTTAAATCTGAGGACTCTGGAGAGAGAATCAATGTCAGAGCTCAGAGAGTGTGAAGGAGCTCTGAGAGAGAACAAGGCGGCGGCTGTTGCTGTCGCTGCTGCTGTTGCTGCTGCTTCTTCCCCTTCCTCTTCTCCCCCGCAACTCCTGGTTGCTATTAATGCAATGAGACAAGAAGTTGGAGATATCCTGAAATGAAGTTTGGACCGGCTCAAAGGAACTTGATGGCTCTAACCAGCAGGAAACAGCAAGAGAACTGCGCCCCTTCTCCCACTAACCCTTTCTCTCTCCTACCTGGTGTTGGGGTGTTAGAAGGGCCTGGGATGGAGTAGGGAGAAAGACATATAAAAAATACAAATAAAAGTGTTTTATAAAAGTACACCAACAAGCTACCCTTACAGAAAACCAGCTCTAATTCCAGCACCTTCATTGCCCACAAGTGTCTCTGACTCCAATTCAAGGGGAATTGGATGCTTTTTTTCCAGACCCTACAGATACTGTACGAACAGCACATGCTGCACAGATATACATGCAGTCAAAGACATAAAAATAAATCTAACATTAAAAAAATATTTCTTGTATTTTTTTTGAGATTATAGTATAATTACATCACTTTCACCTCCTCCCCGACCCTCCCATAGTTCTCTCCTTGTTCTTTCAAATTCATGGCCTCCCTTTTTTATTAATTGTTTTTACATGCCTATATATATCTGTACATACAATTTTCTAAATATAAATACAAATTACTTGTCTATATAATGTCACTACTATGTATGTTTTCATGGCAGAACATTTGTTATTGGATAGCCAATCAGTATGTCTTCCCTGGAAAAGAATGTTTCTCCCTCTCTCAGCATTTTAGTTGCATGTAGTTCTTTGGGTCCCATTGAGGACTCATGGGCTTTTTCCCATCCGCCTTAGTATATCTAAGGGGGCATAGTAAAGTAACTTCTGACATGAATACTCCATCAGGAGGAAGGTTGTTATTGTGGGTAGGAGAGAGAAAAAAATCCAGAAGCATCTGAAATAGCTCAGAACAGAGAGAAAAGAAAGCAGACTGGACATAGCTAGAGCTAGGGAAACTGCAGAGTGGAAAGAGTAGTGGCGATAGCAAGAGATAGAACATAATGAGAAAGCACAAGTGGACATATCATGCCTGTTATAAAGAGAATAAGTATAGCTCAGCTTGAGCTTATTTCTAGACATATGGATGCCTGAGACCCAAAATTTAGCTTATCAATTGTCAGTGTCCTTGTTTCCTGTTTAGCCAGTCATGTTGGTGATACTTTCTGGTTGTAGCTTCTGACATTTCTACGAGACACAGTTACATAGCTAATTTCCAGATCCTCTGACTCTTTCAATTTTTCCACTCCCTTTTCCACAATGATCCCTGAGCCTTAGGGATGTCTAGCCTGAAAAAAAAAAAAAAAAAATAGTAGGTCCAAGAAGATATAAAGCAAACAATTTTAATCAGTATGAAAAAAATGACACAAGTATAACAAATACATTTTAACTATAACTATTCCATATGTGAAGCTGAAGACGTACAGTATTTAAAAAACACAATCCTTACGTATAGATGAAAACTAATATTTTGGTATTTGGGATGAAAGATGTTAATCAGTGGGATTAACAACAAATGATTAGACATGGTAGAAGAAAAGAGTAATGAATCTGAAGATGTTACAAAAAGAAAAAAACTAATAAAAAAGCTGAAAATATAGGTTGAAGAAATGGGTCAGTTGAGTAAACTGCAAAAATGAGAGCTAGAGTTTGAATCCTCAAGCACTCACATAAAGGCAAAGCAGGTATGGCAGCCCACCAGTAAGCCCAGTGCTCAAAGTCGAGCCATGGGATGCCTGGAGCAAAGTGGGTAGCTAGATACCTGTGGTTGCAAGCTGTGGGGTTCATTGAGAAACCCTGTTTAAATATATAAGGCAGATAGAGTAATTGATGAAGACATGCAGTATTCATCTCTGGCTTTCCCACTTATATCCATGTGTACCCACACACAAACAAAAATACATAGATACATGCCAGCCAGGACTAGAATGAGACCATAACAACAATAAGCAAACAGCAGAATTAGTGTATAAGCCAAAGAGCCTTGAGATGGATCCAAGAAGCCATGATGGAAAGAGAGAACTAGCTCGCAAAGGTTTTCCTTTGATCTCCACATACATGCCATAATACATGCCTATACTCAAACATTAGTACATATGCAGCGAACACAATATTACCAACTAAAGTTCTTTCATGCTTTGCATCCTTTACGCATTTAAGATGAAAAGCATCAAATCTGATGTTACACATAAATACCTGCTGAGTCCCACCCTCTTTTGTTAGTATCCACCCTTCGTCTGACCCTTTAGTCTGATAATGAAAGGTAAAAATATAATCTATAGAAATAACTAGTGGTACTTTTCACTGCCTTGAGTCACTTCCTCACCAATGAGCTAATAAGTACTTTTTTCTTAATTTCTTCTCTCACTGATTTTCTTAATTTTCATTTGTTATTTATCTCCTACTCTCTAGAAAGAAGATGGCACTTTTACTGTCTTAGCTTGCCTGTTATGGTGGGTTTTGCTGTTAAAAACTCTTTATGTAGATTTTTGAGATTAGATTTTTGAGATTATTAAATAATAGCAAGAAAATAGTTTCCTCATTGCAAAAAAAAAAAAAAAAAAGAGAGAGAGAGACATTTGAAATTCTGTTCTAATTGAATCCCATTTCACGATGATTTTGTTTCTCTGTTTATAGGGAAAAGAAGATGGAGGGACTGAATTTTATCAGATGCTTAGCTGCTTTTCACTCTGACCTGTTGAACACAAAATTGCATGAAACAAACTTTGCAGTAGTTCAAGAGGTAATGCTTTCAGATAAGTTGAGGATTGTTTAATTAATTAGGAATTAACATACTATACTTATTTGATTTTCACATTGTTTAGACAACTCTATTACGTGATTTGAATTTATGTGTATATAAAGTAGAGCATTCTTAATTTGTAATATTTGAAAAATTATTTGATGTTGATTTTTAGGATGTTTAGTAACACATAATCATGGCCAGGCATAGTGGCACACACCTTTAATTTCAGCAGTGAAGAGGCAAAGACAGGCTGATATCTGTGAGTTTAAAGCCAGCCTAGTCTACATAGTGAGTTTCAGGACAACTTTGGCTATGTAGAGACACCTTATTTCAACAAACAAACATGCAATCTTATGTTACTTTAATACTAAAATTCATTCCTAAGTGCTGTTGCTGAGTTTCAAACAGCATATGGAGAAAGTTCACATTTTCTAAATGTTTTTTTAGGTGAAAAATTTACGCTCTGGAGTGTCCCGTGCTGCTGTGGTTTGTTTAGGTGATCTTTTCACTTACCTGAAAAAGAGCATGGATCAAGAACTAGATACTGCAGTAAGAGCTTTGTTGCACAAGGCTGGAGAATCAAATACATTCATAAGAGAAGATGTTGACAAGGCATTGAAAGCTATGGTTAATAATGTAACACCTGCACGTGCAGTCACTTCTCTTATCAATGGAGGACAAAGGTAATGTTAAAATAATCTTGACATGCCCTTAAACTAAAAATTAAATTGTGCTCCTGTGCATAGTGAGAATAAATGCAAATTTTGCATACTTTGTCCATGACAAAAATTCTATGTTAATCATGAAAAGAACCGTAATACTGTTTTTCTAATAATATTACTTATGTTCAAAGATCTGAAACTAAATAAAGTTTAACTATTGGTTCTTCACTTCTGGGTACACTGAGACTTAAGGGTAGGGTACTAGGCTAGAAACTGTCACTGAGCCTGGCATGGAAATGCAGCTGTAAACAGGCGTTTATAACTTCAAATAGACATGACCAGAGAAGAACCTCTTTCTAACAGATCATAGTCAAGATGTAAAGAGTCATAATGAAACTCATTATTTGTTTTAATAAATGCTAATAAAAACATTGTCAAAATTGCAAAGCACAGAAACAATAGTAAAAGCTATGAGGATAGGACTGGCAAGACTGCTCAGCTGGCAAAGCGTCCTGCCACCAAGCCTGATGACCTTTGTTTGATCTGCAGGACTTGTGGTACAAGATGCAAACAATTCCCACAAGTTGTCCTCTGACCCCCACACTCATTCCACAGCATGCATATCCACACACATGTGCTCAGATACACATACACTCCAACAACAAAACCCTTACAGCTTACCTACAAAAACAGGCACATCAGAAGAATATCAAATCTCTCACAGCTCAAAGCCGGGAAAGCCTGGTATAAATTATTTTAAGCCATAAAAGTAAATAATTGCAGATCAAGACTGTTATATATGATAAAGCTATCTTATAAATCTGATGGAGAAATGAGGACATTTCAACATAATGCACAAATTAAGACAATTCACAATAACCAAACTAGCACTGATGAAAATACTTCAATGAATACTATACACTAAAGAAGAAAGTCTCATTTGTGTGAGTGCTGGGAAGAACACATCTCATGAGAGGAATAGTTGAACATGAGAAAACCCACCATGCCTGGCACAGTAAACTGTCAAGCCCCTAATATGAATAGAGAGAAAGGGAGGAAATAGCAGTAGGCCAGCAGAACGAGTTAACAAAATTGCAGATTGCCAATCTCTCTGTAATAACCTTACCTACAAATGGCCTTAACTCACCATTTAACAGATAATGTCGTTCTAGGTATGCTGCTGTGTGCCTTTAATCTCAGCACTTGGGTAGCCAGAAGGCAGATGTCTGAGTTAGAAATCAGCCTGGCCTACAACCTGCCTCAAAATAAAAAAATAAATAAAGATAAAAGATGCAGACCAGCTGATGAGATTAAAAATAAATCATTTGTTTATAGGAATCACTCCTCACTGGGAAAGACACCAGCTGAGAGTCAAAACATGGATATCAACCTTTTAAGCATATAGAAACCAGAAATAAGCTTGTGTAGCTTTTTTGATACCTGATAAAAGAGTATTCAGAAGGGATAGTGATTAATACAGATTAATAAAGGGAACAGTTTATCTAGAAGTTATAATAATTACAAGTGCACTTAACGTTGAGAGTCCTAACCTCATAAAAGAAACACAAAAAGAATGAAAGGCCAGAAAGGTCTTGATGCAATGATCGTGTGTGACTTTATTACTCTGCCCAGGTCTTGATAGGTCAGCATACTTAAATTCAACAAAGAAACTTAAGTGCTAAACTTGAGCACAAGATGAGATGGCTCAGCAGGTGCCTGCAGCCAAGACTGACTTCTCGAATTCTTTTCTGGATCCTGTGGTGGAAGAAGAGTGCCTCCACACTCAAGCATGTGTCAAACACACGCTACACAGACCCAATTGTGTTTAATAGTTATCTAGAGAATATTCCATCCCACAGGTGTGGAATATACATTCTTTGCAGCAGCCCATAGAGCCTTCTCTAAAATTGGTCACAACTTAGGCTGTAAAGCAAGTCTTTATTAATTTACTAATAAAGAAATGCATTGACATTTTTGATACATCTTTTTGGAGAGAGATAAATAAAGTGGATCCTTTGTCAGTGTAGCCTCCTAGGGTGATTGGTAAGAAGTTGCTAAATTTTTAAAAAATTAAATTTGTTAAACTTTAATACTGTTGGAAAATAGTTCATGCTTCAACTTAAGTTTTATTTGGTCATGTTTCTTTGCAGCCATTTGCACATTGCAGTAAGAAGATGTACAGCCCAGCACTTGGCAGATGTAGTAGAAGTTATGGAACCAGAGCGTATTTTATCTGGAACAAAGGATATGGCTGAACGTTTATTACCTGCTGCTGCCAAGTTTGCTCAAGACAGCTCACAAGAAACGAGGTGAATAACTGGTAATATTTGCAGACTCTTTTTACATTCATTCATCATGTGGAGCGCATAGGAGAATGAATGCCATGGCATACTCTGCTGTGGCATGCATGTGAAGGTCAGAGCAGTTTGCAGTAGTTGAGTCTTTTCTTCTACCATGTGGATTCTGGGGATTGAGATCAAATCATCTTGTTAAAGTAACTTTTATTCTCTTGCTTCATTTGTTGTCTCAGAAGATTATTGCCTCTGTCTGCCAACATAACCCTAGTCCTGGAAGCTTCTAGCCTCCATTCAATCTAATCTAGGCCTAGAATGCTTTCAGCCTCTGAGACTTAACTGCTGAATAAGCTCATCCTTCCCGAGTTGTTTTTGAACTTTGACTGCCTAGTTCAACGCAGCTGTTCTGGCTCCAACTCTTCTCCAAGTTGATTCAATCTGATTTTTCTCAGTTTCTCACTGAAATGCTCCTCGAACAAACTCTAGCAATGTGTTTGAATCTGGCTCTTTCTCATTCTCTGACTAGTTTTATCTTCACCTGTATCTAGCTTGTTCTCTCTTCAACCTTTTTCTGTACAACTCTCCCAAGTAAAACCTTCTCTGAATTCTATCAACTGAACTGCCATGAACTCAGCTCCATTGTGCTGCTTCTAAACTCACTGACTCAACCAAACTGAACAGCACTGACTAGAACTCAGAGACCTTCATATCTGTCTCCTGAGTTCTTAACAGTGTGTACCACCAGGCCTGGACCTAAGTTTTTCTTTACTTGGAACTTGCTCTGTACCTGGCTTGCCTTGAACTCAGATCTGCTTGCCTGTCTCCTGGATTAAAGGGCTGTCTGTATTCCATCCTGATCACACAGACCTAGAAGGTCTTTGGATGTGATCTCTTGCCAGAGCATTTTTAATGTTCTGAATTAAAAATCCTCTTTATCTGGCTTTCAGGCTGTTACCTTTACCCACAGAATCATCTTGCTGGCCCCTGAAGTTTTAGAAGTAAGCACTTACAGAGAGGAAACAAGATTTTATTTCTCTGTTTTAAAAAGGTGGACATTTTAGCCAATCAGTTGTGGTGCATGCCTTTAAACTCAGCACTTGGGAGGCAGAGGCAAGCAGATCTCTGAGTTTGAGGTTAGCCTGGTCTACAGAGTGCCAGGACAGAGGGGGAAAAAAAAAAAAAAATATATATATATATATATATATATATATATTTTTTTTTTAATTGAGAGAAATGATTGATACTGGAGGGATAGATAGGCAATTTATTTGCCAATTTATAAATGATACTGAGTAAGCACATAGTAAATTCTGCAAATTTACAAATGGTACTTCTTTTTTAATTTATTTTTTATTGATTACAGTTTATTCACCTTGTATCCCAGCTGTAGCCCCCTCCCTCATCCCACCCCAAGCCCGCCCTCCCTCCTTCGCCCCTCCCAACTCCACTGGTAGGGGAGCAGATGGCATTTCTTAATTCTCAGTAGTGACATATTAAGTCACTGAGTGACACAAGACTAATGCCCAAAAAAGTGGCAGAACTTAATTGTGGGCAAAAGTCACATAATGGATTTCAGGAAATTTTATGTTTGTTTTTTTAAGACTTTATTTATTTATTTTATCTATCAGAGTTCTATCTGAAGAGGATATCAGATACCAGTAGAGATGGTTGTGAGCCACCATGTGGTTGCTGGGAATTGAACTCAGGACTTCTTGGGGAGCAGACAGTGCTCTTATCACTGAGCCATCTCTCCGGCCCAAAATTTTACGTTTTTAACACACACACACACACACACACACACACACACACACACACACACAAAAAAAAAAAAAAACCAAGGGAAAAGGTACACATGTCAAGTACAGGAGTAATGTTTAACAACATATTATCAACAGAAAATAATGTATTTATGCTCAGAATATATCATGAATTTCTTGTGACTATTACTTGAACCAGTTTAGGAAGGTTAATAATAATCGGCAAAAGAAGGCAAGATAATATTTGTAGCATGATACTTTTGGTGATGGTAGAAAATTTTTATGTAGTCAGAAGCCTAAGTTAAGTTTCTCATCTATATCATTATTGCCCTTCAGTAAGTTACTTAGTCTTTGTTGGTCAGTTTTTTAGAACTTAGGAAGATTAGACATGATAACCGCTAGTGTTTTGGAAGAAATGTAAAATTTTCTTAGAGAAATAGTTTCTGAGAGTTGTGGTGCATGCCTTTAATCCCAACACTCAGGAGGAAGAGTTAGGTGGATCTCTGTAATTTAGGGACCAGCCTAGTTTACATAGTGAGTTTCAGGATGGCCAGGACTATGTAAAGAAAACCTGTCTCAAAAAACAAAAACAAAAAAGACAAAAAGAAAGTTAATTTAAAAAGCGGAAAGAGGATTCTTAAGTCAAAGATGTCTGTTACTCACATATCTGGAATTAATCTTGGGGTACTCCTTATACCAAAAACTAATTTTGAGAATAGTGCATTTTCTATTGTTATGTCAGAAATCACCACAAATGTATCAGCGTAAGGCTAAATCAGTTATCTAGTTATTTACTTGAGAAGTCTAGTATGACCCAACTGAGTTCCCTGCTTAGTGTTCCATGTGATTGAAATAAACCTGATGGCAGAATTAGGCTATTTCTAGAGGCCCTGTAAACTAAATCACTTCCAAACTTAGTCAGAATATTGGCTCAGTGATTATAGGACCAAGATTCCCACCCGCTGACAGCTGGCACTGACAGTCCTTTCTCAGGTTCTTCAAGCACTAGCCTTCTTCTCTCCTGCTGCCCTCCTTCATTTTCAATCATAGCAACAGCAAGTTGAATTCCCCTGGTGTAGAGTCTCTGACTTTCTGTTCCATAGGTACCCATGGAAAGCTTTTTAATTCTAAGGATAGTTTGATTAGATGAGGCCCATCCAGAATCGTTATCTCATACAAATCCAAGGATTTGAGTAAGACATCTTTGGGGAACCATTTAAGAAGTTCTGCAGTGTGAGTGGTGATGATGCACACCTTTGATCCCAGCACTCAGTAGGCAGAGGCAGGGGGATGTCTACAGAGTGAGTTTCAGGACAGCTGGGGCTACACAGGGAAACACTTTCTTGAAAAAAACAAAACAATCAAACAAACAAAAACATTCAGGAGAGCCAGGCACAGTAATACATACCTGAAATTCTAAAAATCAGGAAGCCGAAGCAGGCAGAATGATCTTAAGCTTGAGGTTAGCCTGGGCGGCTCAGCTAAATTCTGCTTTCAAACAAAACAAAACAAGAATTCAAGAGGGTTTAAATCATTGACTAGAAAGGGAGAGAAATAAAGAATTTTTAGTATTTATGTGGCCATGTCTTTATTTTACTAACCTCACCCTTTTTTGCTTTGTGGTTTTTGTTTTTTTGTGCTGGGGTCAAACTAGAAACTGATACAGTAGGAAAGTGCACCACAGAGCTGCATACCCAACCTGCACAAAGCCTCTCTTCCATTGTCATTATCTACAGTTCAGAGAATACATAATATTTGCAGTTAATCTGTGTGTTTTACTGTTTTGAGGTCAGCTGTCTGCTTTCTTGTTTGTTTCAGCTTTCCCATATTCCTGAGCCTTGTGGCAGATCAGTTTATCTTAATATTCTAGAGTAAAAGGTTGAATTGTTCTTTAAGTTACAGCTGAGTAAGTTTACTTACCTGAATAGTTGAAAACCTTACTCTCTTGGTGGGGAAAGCTCTTGTTTGTTCTCTGTGTCAAATCTCTTTCTGAGATCATTCTGTATCCTGCTGTCACAAGAACTTGTATTGACACTTGTCAGCACAATGTGACTGTGACTTGTCTTTTGGTGGTTTTCCTTTAGGAATATGGCTGTGCTACTAAGATCTCTTTCCCCGGTGTCTCCATTGCACATCTGTGATGCTGGATATTCCTCTTTTAGATTGACATCTGGCTTAGGTACTCCGAGAAGGTTATGTTTAGATTCATGTAACAAGCTTGAAGACTCTCCCACCATTTTAGGAGTATCTGAACCTTAATTGTGCCATCGAACATTGGGTTTATTTTTAAATTTTATATCAAGTAGTAGAGAATATAATTTTGAATAGTGGCATCCAGTTAACTGTGGACTAGGAAAGGAGTGAGTGAATCAGAAAAACAGAATGTAGAGTCTTACCAGGGCCAGACTGTTTAGCTGGTGGTAGTAGTATGGTCTGTGTATGAGGAGGTCAAAACAGAGATGATGCTTTTCCCTTAGCTCTTGATTTTGTAGAATTCAAGCTTGAATATGGACTATAGTGCATACAGAAACAAACAAACGAACGAACAAAAACAGCCATACCTTTGTACTTTCCATCTGCCTTATGACTGAAAGATTTAAGCTGCAGTGACTTTAACAGGGGCAGATGGGAAAACTGATGCCATTCCCCTGAATACAGTCAGTGTTTTAACTAACTAAGGGATCAGCAGTCTCTTTGTGCATAGCCCCACCCACTGGGAAAAGTGCATCAAGGACAGAAACTCACTTTGTTCATACATGCAAAAGTACTTATGTATTTCTCAACATTCCATAGGTATTATGGTCGAAAGATGCTTTTCCTCTTGATGGGTCATCCTAACTTTGAAAAACTGCTTGAAAAGTATATCCCATCTAAAGATTTGCCATATATTAAAGAATCTGTTAAAAATTTACGGCAAAAGGTATGTAAATTAAGTTTGTTTTGTAAAACAATTTATAAAGCAAAGCATACAAGCTAGGCATTCACAGTACTTGAAAGGTGGAGACGAGAAGCAGAGGAGTTCAAGATTATCCTCAGCTGCATAGTGAGTGCTGGTCTAAACTTGAACACATAGTACCCAGTCTCAAAACAGCAACAACAAAACAAAACAGAAAACCAGCCATCACTCCAAATAAAGTAAGTAATAGATTAAAAAATATGTAAATAAAAAAATATGCACAAAGTGTGTTTATCCATAAAGGTAAAGAATAGGAACAATTGTATCTTAGACTATTTCTGTAACTTTGAAATAGGGATAGACTGCAGTTCTAAGTAGATATATGTACTATCAGGCCTAAAGAGTAAGTGTCTGTTCTTTTAAGTTTCTGGAGAAATGGCTCAGTAGTTTAAAACATAGGCTACTCTTAAAGAGCCCTCAGGTTCAATTCCCAGTACTTAAATGGTGGCTCACAACTGTCTAACTTGAGTTGTAAGGCATCCAATATCTTCTTCTATTCTCCTGGGACCAGGCACACATGTCGTGTACAGACATACAGACAGGCAAAACATAAAATAATAATAAAAATTATCTTTAAAAATTAATCATTAAATGATGGTAGGACATTGTTTGAAGAAAACCTTAAATATGGCTGCATATTGTTTGTCTTATTAGAAGTTTAAGACTTCTATTACAGTTCTGAGAGTTTACAACTATATAATATTCAGCACAGCACTGCATTTCTATAACTAGAATTTTTATTTTTATAAAATGAAGATAGTAGTAAAATAAAAATATAAAAACACATTTATTTTTAATATGTTTAATGTATGATTTTTATGTTGTAACTTCATGTTGTTTTTTAAATGGCCTTGGGCCAAGGAATTATTTATAAAGGGATAATTACAAAGATACATAGTAACTGGCATTTTAGAGCACTTTTTCTGCCTATTAACATTGACTATTTCATACAGAACTTATTCATATGGAACTTACTAAAATAGCAATGCAAACAGTTGTCTAAATGAATTTGACTGTATTTGTGAGTCATTTCCAGTAAAATAAGTTGAAAATGTTTAATTTTGTGTGTGTGTATCTAAAATTAAGGCTTTTCTACACCTACTCTAGCTCCCAAGGAATGGCACAAAGATTAAATAAATATTATTTATTAATAATAGCTTTAAGCACTATACTAGCAGATACACATCCATTCTAACACGACTATGCTGGCCTGGCCTACTTCCCAGCCACATGGCCTATTACCTGCCATATCACCCTGGCTGCTCCTGCACCATCTGTATCCTCATGAGGACTCCCTCATAGAGACACTCTTTCTCTCCTTCTCCTCCCCTCTTTTTCCTCTCTCCTTCCTTCCTACTCCCTTCAGTCTCCCTCTTCCCTTTCCCTCCCTTTTGCCTCCTCTCATCCCCCTCCCTGGGATTGGAAGTCCTGCCGTAACTGTACTGTCCTGATATAGGTTGTTTAGCTCTTTATTAAACAGTCAGTCAGTGATGGAGAACAATTTTTACACAACATTGAGACAGGAGATACTTTGATAATAATGGCAATGCCGTCATCCAAGCAGCATCCAGCTCCCTGGGTATGGAAATCAGCAATTGAATACCATCAGTTAAAAACCGTCCCCCAGTGTCTGTGTCTGTATGTGTTTAGTTGTGAGCATGTTGTGGAGGTCAGAGAACAACTTCGTAGATTTCATTCTCCTCTTCACCATAGCTCTTTTGTGGGTTTCAGGAGTTGAAATGAGGTTATCAGTCATGCGCAGCAAGTGTTTTTACCCACGGAGCCATCCTTCTAGGCTCCATAAAACAGCATTTTATCAGGCTGCTTTGAAAAATCACTGTGAGCCAGGGCATAGTAGTGTACTCCTTTAATCCCATCACTCGGGGAGGCAGAGGCAGGTGGGTCTCTGTGAGTTCAAGGCCAGCCTGTTCTATAAGTTGAGTCTAGGACAGCCAAGACTACACAGGGAAACCCTGTCTCAATAAACAAAAACATAAAATGAAAAGAAAAAGTTACTGTGTAAGTTATTCCACTGGTAGTTCTAAGACCTCTACTATTGACTTTGTGTTTACTTACAGGGTTTGGGAGAGCCACCACTAGACACACCATCAGCAAAAGGAAGGCGATCTCACACTGGCAGTGTTGGGAACACGAGATCATCATCTGTTTCTCGGGATACTTTCAGTTCAGCTGAGAGGTGATGTAGTCTCATAATCTACACTATGTGAGAAATGATCCTTACTATCTCAAATGGATGTTCTCATGACTATTTCAGTAGTATTTATCAAACTTGATAAGTCTTAAAAGTTTAGTAAGGGTCTAAAAAATCTAATATTACTAAATTTAATTGAACAGTTCTATATTCCTGTCAACTTCACTCTATTTGCACCTTAAGAAAACTGTAGTGTTAGTGAACTAGTATTAGGTTTATATTGGAAAGCTCTGACAATTTTTTTTTAACTTCACTTTTTTCTTATGATTATAAAACACAAGCTGTAATTAAGGAACATTTTAAAATAAAATGTTTTTAGAGTATTTAATTAGTTATCTATAATGCCAACAACTATAAAATTATATTGTTAGTTTTTTAGTAAGTATTGTTATATATACAGTTTTATAACTCATTTAGGCTATTAAGCAACCATAATATCCTGATATTATAATTTTAAAATCTTTCAAACTATCATTATGACTTTTCTGTAACTAAATTTTTCAAAAATTTTAATGACATTTGTGTGTGTGTGAGTGCACGAACAAGTCTGTGTTTGAATATGTATATTCTTGTGCATGTCTGTGTCTTATGCATGTCCATGCAGAGACCAGAGTTGATATCCAGTGTCTCTTTGTTACTCCACTTGTTTGTTTGTTTATGGAAAACAGTCTTTCTCTGTAGCCCTGGCTATCCTCAGACTCACAGAGATATACTTGCCTCGGCCTTCTAAGTGCTAGGACTAAAGATGTGTGCTGTCACATCCAGTTTAAAGCTGCTGTTCTTGGCCAGGCTCGGTGATACACACCATTAATCCCAGCACTAGGGAGGCAGAGACAGGTAGGTATTTGTGAGTTGAGACCAGCCTTGGCTACAATTTCCAGGCCAGCAAAGAGCTCTATGGTGGGACCCTGTCTCTCCTCCCTAACCTCCCGCCTCCAAAAATAAAAAATAAAATAAAATAAAAAGCTTGTGTCTGGTTTTATTTAGATTTCGACCCATGTGCCTTTCCCTCTGCAGCTTTTGTTTGGTATCCGTGTTTGTAAATCTCAGCCATAAGTAAAACTATGCTGATTTTGTGAGTCCTTGCAGCAAATCATCAGCTATCTAAGGGAGGTGTCTTAGGAGTTCCCTGTGTCTTTTCTGAAAAATGAAAAACTGAATTTGTAATAAGAATTTTTAATTTTGAGTTTTATAGGGAAGTAAAAATGAAATATATATTTCATTTTAGGGAAATAACCGAAGTTCGAGAAGTTCCCAGAAAATCAGCCCCTCGTAATTCCTTAGAAAGTGCTGAATATATAAAAGTCATAACAGGGTTATTAAATGCAAAAGACTTTCGTGATCGTATTAATGGGATTAAACAACTTTTATCAGACACTGAAAACAATCAGGAGCTTGTTGTTTGCAACATTGTGAAGGTAAGAAACTCAAAGTTAACTTTGTTAAGCAGCATTTGTGGTGTGTGTGTGTGTGTGTGTGTGTGTGTGTTCGTGTGCGCACACTTGAGCCCTTCTCATTTGTGGAATTCAGAGGACAGCTTTTGTGAGGTAGTTCACTCTTACCCCACATGGGATCTAAGGAGCAAATTCAGGTCCTTGGCCTTAACATCATGGCCTTTCAACTAAAAATGTAATAGGAAAATGGTTATGCAGGGGGCTGGAGAGATAGCTCTGCAGTTCAGAATGCTTGTTCTTTAAAAGGACCTGAGTTGGTCCCCAGTACCTACTACTGACAGCTCACAGCTGCCTGTAACTCTAATACCTCTGGGCTTTTGAGGGGAACCAGTGTACATGCACATACCCAGGTGCACACATATACACATAAAAGTCTTTTCCCCCTCCAGTACAGAGTTTCTCTACATAGCCCTGGCTGTCCTGGAACTTGCTCTGTAGACCAGGTTGGCCTTGAACTCAGAGAACCATTTGCCTCTGCCTGTCAAGTAATGGGATTAAAGGCATGTGCCACTGCTGTCTGGTTAAAAATAAAAGTCTTAAAAAGAAGAGAGTCAATATTTTTCTAAAATGTCCTATGCATTGTTAAGCTTAGCATTCTGAGAGTTCTCAGCCTGGCTTCAGTAAATATATGTTGAGAGAGTCAATACTCTAAAACATGAAAATTTAAGATACTTAGTATGGCTTCATTACAGATGTTAAAACTTTTTATGTGTGTTAGAAAGCAGTATATAAAATAGGATATATACTTACACTTATTTCTACGTTCACATAATTTTTCTTTGATATATCTTTAGATAAAACAAAGGACATGGAGATTAATAAAAATTGTGATATGAGAGCGCAAGTTACTTTTGCTTAAGTAGAATTTAATTCAGTTTATTCTATTAGTAATTTAATAATTAAATTCCATCTTCAATTGGCATAACTACATTAAACTTGACAAACATACCTTAATTACTTCCTAATTCTAGTGAGTCATTTTCTAGTATCTGTTAAATAAAAGTAAATCTCTCAGTTAAATTATTTTTAGCATGAAAAATTAAAAATAAGTATAATGAGTGACTAGTTCATGGCCCTAGCTTCAAAGAGTAGCTCCCTCATGGCCTGACCTGAATAAAGGCTTACTTAACATCCATTGTATTATGTGTTGAGATTTATGAAAGTTAAGGAAACTGAAGAAAAAAGAATAATTGCTAAAATATTATATTAAAAATAATGAACCTTCACTCTGAGGAGGTTGGGCATGTAGCTTCTTTGTAGAGTTAGCCAAACAAACACTAAGCTGTGTGTGTGTTGCATGCCTGAAGGTTCCAGGTCACCTTCAGCTACATGATGAGCTCAAGGCCAGCCTTGGGGGAAACACCCGAAAAACTGAGGTGCTAGAGATACTCATTACATACAGAAGTGTTCTTGGAGAAGCTTGTGGTCCTGGGTCTGATCTCATTGTCCTAATAAACTGAAATTATGTAAAATATCTACAGTAAAATCTCCTTGTCTTCAGTTCTGAATAAGGATATTATAGAAACTTTCCCAAGTTCTTAGCACCAATTGAGGGTGCCCTGTATCTTCCAGCTAACAGTATATTAACCATGGTTACAGTAAGTCAGTCAGCTCCCTATCAAGCCACATTTGTAAACTTCACTTACTAAAACATCTTTTCAGATACATTTTTATTAATGGTTAAAATTTTAATTTAACATATCAAAGTTTCCAAGTTCATTGTAAAGAGAGAGAGAGAGAGAGAAAGAGAGTGTGTATAAAGAGTAAAGTAGGAGAGTAACACAATAGATATAAGCATTGTTTAACTTTAAATAATGTACGAATTTATTTTCAGATCTTTGATGCTTTTAAGTCTCGACTTCATGATTCTAATAGCAAAGTGAATCTGGTGGCTCTAGAAACAATGCATAAAATGATCCCTTTGCTTAGAGACAACTTGTCTCCTATCATCAACATGCTAATTCCTGCAATTGTGGATAACAATCTGAATTCTAAGAATCCAGGCATCTATGCTGCAGCCACAAATGTTGTCCATGCATTGAGTCAGCATGTGGGTAAGGAATCTCAAATTGGTACTCACAGGATTTTGATTTTCCTTTAATGCTTTCTGATTCTTTGTGTTTCTCATATGTTGAAATAAGTAATAATTTTTATTTAATAGTGTATCGTAAACTTTTTTCCATAAATTATTTTTAGTGATGAAATATTTAAATTGACTATCTGTTTTATTGAGTTTTTTTTAACCTCATATTCATAAAATAAAATGGATTATAGATTTAAATGTAAAATATAAAATGCTCTTGGGAAATAACATGGAAACCTCTTCACAGCATTAGAATTTAGTAAAGCTTTAAGAATAATTCTAAAAGCATCGTCCATGCATGTCAGTTAACTAGACTGAGGGGATGGAAAGATTATAAGACTCAGAGGACCAAGATATCTGCTATGAAATAGAGTTTTCTATATATGACAAGGAGTTTTATCAGTTTAATCCTAACAATATGTGTATCTCTACGGAATATTTGAAGAGTGATGCTATTGGTTGACATGCCAACAGATAGGGGATATCTCACAAGGCTGCAACCTTAGATGAAGAGCCACCGGCAAGTATTGGCTACTTTGAGAGGGAGAAATCCATCCTCTCTAAAGACAAGCCCCTGAAAGGTTATACAATCCTAAGTGGTCAGTTCAAAGTACACACACACACACACACATATGTAGTACTAAATAGACTCAGCCAGTTGTGTTCATATATACAGGCTGACCTCAAAACTCATGAAGATCCACGTACCTCTGCCACCCAAGTGCTGGGATTAAAGCCTGTGCTACCAGGTCTTGCTAGATGTAAGCTTTTAAGGGCAGTTTCCAAGCAGCATTGTACAAAACACATCCCATGTTAGAATGTTCTAATATTGTCTGACAAGGAAGCTTTGTCACTGTAGAAAGGGAGTAGTTAGCATGTATATGGAAAAGGGCCCTTCTGTAACTTATTTGTTACATAAATCTAAGCATGTGACAAAATGGGATAGAGCTGTGTATATACTCCTCCCTCTCTCTATTTCTCTCTCTTTGTGGTTTTTTGAGGCGTGGTTTCTCTGTGTAGACCTGACTCTCCTTGACCTCACTCTGTAGACCAGGCTGGCTTTGAACTTAGATATCCACCTGCCTTTGCCTCCCAAATGTTGGGATTAAAGGTGTGTGCTAACTACCACCTGACATGATTTTTTCCAATAATCACGTACGATGTAGTCTTTCAGTGCAAAAGGAAGTCAGTACTCTCTTTACAAGTTCTTGTTAACCTTTTGAAGAAAAGGGAAGGGAGAAATGATGTAATTATAATAAAAACTACTTCTAAAAAATAACATTAAATGTAAAAAACATTCTCCATAAAAAAACATTTTAGTTGTTGTTTTTATACTGAAGCCACCATCATTTGAAAATAAGATGCCCAGGAAATTGACAGGATTTTTTTTTTTTCTTTTATGCCCCGTGGTAGCTTCTTTAATGCTTTATGGGTACTTTTATTACATATTTACCATAAGAATGTTATTCTTACAGTTAGCTATAGAAAACTATAAATAGGGATTAAATATGTGGGGTTCTTAAGTTATTACATCTGCATTGTTAAAATTGTTTCTTTTTCCTATTAATGCTGTTTAATCAAAATTATTGAGATCTCATTCTTAGACATGTTTCTTATTCTTTTTTATTTTAGACAATTACTTACTTCTACAGCCATTTTGTACAAAAGCTCAGTTTCTAAATGGAAAAGCAAAACAAGATATGACAGAAAAACTTGCTGGTAAATAGTTTTAAATAATTTCTAAAGTAATGTTCTTCTAGTATGATTTTTTTGGGGGGATATATTCATTGTACATAGTGTGGTTTATGTAAAGATATTTTATGCAAGTATACCATATACATTGATTATATGTCGCTTCCCCCTTCCTCCCCTGGCTCCCTCCCATTATTCACAGTCAGTCTCCCAGGCTGTCTTCTGCTTTCATATCCTGTATGCATATGTAATTTTGGATATCTTCATGAACTTTATGACCAACAAATGAGGGAAAACCTGCAACATTTGGCTTTCCAAGTCTGACTCATTTTGCTTAAGATGATGATCACCAGTTATGTTCATTTTCTGCAAATGATATTAAGGAATAACTGATGGGTGTTTAATTTATTATAGCTGTCAATTCAGTATGACTGAATTCAGAGTAGAAGTAAATTATATGATCGTCTACAAAAAAATGTACTCCAAAATATTCTTTAAAATAATTATAGGGCCAGGAATGGTGGCACATGCTTTTAATCCCAGCACTTAGAGAGGCAGAGGCAGGCAGATCTTTGTGAGTTTGAGGCCAACCTGGTCTACAAAGAGAGTCCAGGACAGCCAAGGGTACACACAGAGAAAACCTGTCTCAAAAAAAAAAAAAAAAAAAAAAGTAGGCTTGAGCGTGTAGTTCTGTAATAGATTGCTAGCTTAGCACTCTCATATACCTGAGTTTGATGCCCAACTACTGTAGATTTTTAAAGAGGAGAGGGGAAAGGAAGATAGAGAGTTTGTCCTTTGTTATTAAACAGGCATTAGAGTCAGTGTGGATGCTCATTGATGGTTCAATGCTTTGATGAAAGGTCTATGAATGAGCTCTATGAATTGTATTTAACTCATTTGGGAAATGGTGAGATATTTAGCATTTCTTTTTATGACTTAATTGTCATATATATGGCACTCTGACAGCTGAAGTTTCCAACTATTGCAAAGTTTTGCCTGTTTTCGTGTTTTTGCTTTTTGTTTTGATTTTTAAGGCCTAACGTTTTAAGCCCAGGGCAGAAGCATATATTTTGAGGTACGTGAATTTACTTGGGGAAAGCTCTGACTGTTGCTTATGTTTTGTGTTCCAGATATTGTTATGGAGCTTTATCAAAGGAAACCTCATGCCACAGAACAGAAAGTGCTGGTGGTTTTATGGCACCTCTTAGGGAATATGACACATAGTGGCTCCCTGCCTGGAGCTGGTGGAAATATACGGACAGCCACAGCGAAACTGTCAAAAGCACTTTTTGCACAGATGGGTCAGAATCTATTAAATCAGGCTGCATCTCAACCACCACATATCAAAAAAAGTTTAGAGGAATTGCTCGATATGACCGTTTTAAATGAATTATGAGTTTTTGATGAAATAGTTATAATGAACAGTTTACATGATGACAGATGAAATCTTTTTAAAGTTATGTTTTGTATTTTGAGTGCCTGTATTTCATGTCCAGTAAATTAAGTTAGTGGTTATGTTTATTTACAGCCTACCTGTGAGTACAGATCTGTCCTTATAGCCATCACATAAAAAGCTGAAATAATTAATATAAACTAATAGTCATGAAATCCATGGCGCCTGGAATGAATTAAATTTTAAATGTTTTTGGGAAAAATCCTGCTCATTTGCACTGTTCTTTAGAAACTGCAATTTGTTGCCCCATATGTACAATTAGAATTGTAATTAAAAATATACTTTTTATTATGTAATCATGTTTTTCTATGTCTCATTACTCTACCTTGTTTTATGAAGTGGAAAAAAGTCATTTAACTATGTTATCACAAAATAAGTTCTGTGTGCTGTTTGTGAATAACATGTTTCTAAGTCAGTCTGCTAATATGATTATGCAGTATTAGCTTGCTATTGCTGCTGTATTACAGTGATATATTTGCTAAACTTTTGGGTTTAATCATCTGCACAATTGTGAAATTTAACAAGTTATAATAAAGCATGATAACCAAAGCTTAGAAAACATTAAACATTTGAATGCACGTTCAAGAAACGTGTTGAATGTAACTATCTTATTTTTGTGTGCAAACACCACATTTTTAATTTGTGTATGTCTGTCCATTTATAAAGGTGTTATTTTGCTGCCCAGTTGTATAATTCTCAAAAATAGTGCCAGGTCTTCTATAGTTTTTCTCAGAATTCATGGGCTTACAAGTACTGTATGCATCTTAAAGAAGAAAAGGAATGTTATAAAATAAAAGGATTTATTTCTGTAGATGTGTGACAGGTGTCCTATTTTTCTAACTCATATATGTTAAAATGAAAACAATGTTTTAATACTAACCTATCCTTTCATTTCACCTGCTCTATCCCTGGTATCCTAAGAGTAGACCCAAGTCACCATTCTCGAATTACAGGAAATCAGCTATAACCTTGAGCGCGTCTAGTCCTCTGCCCTGGTTTCTAAGAGCTAGGTTAGATGCATTTTTTAAGGTCTTACCTTTTTCTAAAATTCTGATTCTCTGATTGCCTCTCTTTTTTTCTTTTTACTTTGTATGTTAGTGAGTTTGCAGTCTTCTGGACTGCCTCTGGGGAGGGTCTGTAGTATGGAAAAGACCCAGGCTATTGCAGGTAATAACTGGGTACTTTACAGCCCCGGCTGCTGTTTGCTTGTTCCTAAAGTAGTTCTTTCATGTGTATCTGTGAATTTGAGGAAACAGCAGAAAAATAAAATTTGATACTATTTGAAGGTAAGTGAAAGCACGATGAATATTTATCATTACTTTATAATTACACAGATCTTATATTTCTTCTAGGTAAACTATAAGCCTGTACTTTAGGTTTGTAATTGATAGATTTTTTTTTTTCTCAAGAGAGTCAGAAAATAAATATTTTTAAGGAACTCTGAAGATTAAACTTCTGCATTCAAATTACAAGTTTATATTAATTGTGGAACCAACATTATATTCAAATAATTGTAATTTTCATAAGCAAAGGGATATTTATTGCATAATTTATGGTGCACAATTTGATGCTTTTCTATAAGTACATTATAGGATAATAACAGATGTAATGTTTAATGTTTCTTTGTGGTGAAAACACTTAAATCTCCCTTTTAAGCTGTTTGCAAATATACATATTATTATTAATCGCAATCATTATGATATACAGGAGATATACAGAACTTATTCCAAATGAATCTTAGTACCCTTTAATATATTCCCCCATGAGACCCATTTCTTTAGGTTATACATTAGATTATTTTAAATTGCACATTAAGTTTGCATCTGTGCCTGGTTTATGTCACTTAGTGTTCTCCAATTACACCCAAGCAATGACAATTGAAATGACAGGGTTTCCTTTTATGCCTGAAGAGTGTTCCATTACATATATACCATACTTTCTTGATCCATTGACAGATACTTAAATGGATGTCTTAGTCAGAGTTATTATTGCTCTGATTAAACACCATGACCAAAAGTAAGTTGGGGAGGAGTTTATTTGGCTTACATTTCCACTTCATAGTTCATCAAAAGAAGTCAGGACTCAAAACAGGGCCGGAACCTGGAGGCAGGAAATGAGGCAGTGGCTGTGGAGGCCATAGAGGAGTGCTGCTTGCTGACTTGCTCCTCCATGGCTTGCTCAACTTGCTTTCTTTGGAAGAACAGACAGTGTTCTTAACCTCTGAGCCATCTCTCTACCATTCAGCCTGTTTTCTTAGAGAACCTAGGATCACCAACCCAGGGGTGGCACCACCCACAAATGGCCTGGGCCCTCCCACATCTGCCACTAATTAAGGAAATGCCCTATAGGCTTGCATAGTCTGATCTTATGGAGGCATTTTCTTAATTTCAGTTCCCTCAGATGATTTTAGCTTGTGTTAAGTTGACATAATACTGTCTAGCACAATGGCTTTTGTATTTTTTCTAATGTGAATAATTCTACAATGAATATGGACAAGAAGAAATCTCTTATTGTATCAGTTTCACTTCCTTTTGCTATATGCCAGCCCATAGTTAAATTTTCAGAGCATCATGTACTAGCTTTATTTTTGGTTTTCTAAAAAAATTAAGTTTGGCTTATCATATTGTATTCCTAATTTAAATTCTTACCAACAAGATACAAGATTTCTTCACTTTCCAACACTCATTGTCTTTGTGGAAAAGAATGCTGCTAATAAGATTAGCTTCATATCTCATTGTGGTTTTGTTTGTCTTCTTGTTTGATTTTGAGATAGGATCTAGCCTTGAAGTCATGATTTACCTGCCAAATCCTCCTCAGTGTTGAAATTACAAGTCTGAGGCACTACATTTGACTCTCCATGTATTTAAAATATATTTCTGTGGTAAATAGTGATGTTGGGCATTATTTTTCAAATGTGTGTTGGCCAATTACTTGTCATTTAAAAATTAAGCTTAGTCATATGTGTGTGACTGTGGCTGTCTGTGTATGTATGTACAAGCACACAGGCTCCAGCACATGTGTGCAGGTAAGAGGACAACTTGCAGGAATCAGTACTGTCCTTCCCCCATGGGCGCTCAAGTTGAACTCAAGTTGCCAGAATATTAATAGCAAGTACCTTAACTTCTGACCCACCGTGCCCTTCCATTTGTGTTTATTTGGTATTTGAGTCATTTGCTCATTTTAAAAATAGGGTTCTTTGTTTTCTAGCTAATTTTTTTTGAAGGTGGATACTAATCCATTATCATCATTATGATTTGAAAATATTCATCTCATTTCATGTGTTCTCTCTTTACTCTGCTTATTTTCTTTTCTGTGCAGAAGTCTTTTTTGTGGTTTGGTTTGATTTGGGTTGGTCTGGGCACAGTCTTTTTGATACACAGCCCAGACTGGCCTGTAGTTCCCATGTTGCTCAGGCTACTGTAGAATTCATACTGATCCTTCTGCCTCCAGAGGGCTGAGATTATGGTCAGGTGCAGAAGCTTTTTAATTTGTGCACATTTGTGTATTTCTCTTTTTTAATATATATCTCCAAGACTTTAAAAATTTTTAAGATTTATTAATTTTTATTTTATCTGTATGGGCATTTCGCCTGTGTCTATATCTAAACACTTCGTGTGTGTGTGGTGTTTGTGAAGGTCAGGAGAAAGCATCTTATTGCCTGGAATTAGAGTTATAGATGCTTGTTAGCTGCCGTCTGGGTGCTGGGAACTGAATCCAGGCCCTTTGCAAGAACAAGTGCTCTTAAATGCTTAGCTGTCTCTCCAGCTCCACTTTAACGAGATTTTTCTCATGAAAACTTGGAAATGGCTGATCTTGAAACATCATGCTAAGTGAAATAAGCCAGACTGAGAAAGGAAAATACTGCATCATCTCACACTAAAGAAAAAAAAAAAAGCAAAGCAACCCAAAGCCTAAAGATGCAATGATAGAGAATAAAGCAGACGAGGTGGGATTGGCAGTTAGGAAAACAGTGGCTATAGGGCCTAAAATACAAAATAGCAGATACATATCATGATTATATCTAGATATATAGCTAGTTTACAACAGGAGGACTGTAGTTGATAATACTATGTTAAATAGTCCATCAAAATTATTTGGGATTCCTGTTGAATTAATATGCTTAAGTTGCTTCTACCCCATGCATACTCAGACACCAAGGAAACCCATGTAAGAAGATAGATATGTTATTTTGTTATAGAACCACCTCATTTTCTATGAATCTCATAATATACTTGGAAAGAAAAGAAACAAAAGAAGTAAAGAAACAGAAAAGAAAGGGACTTACTGGAATGCAGAAATTACAGGATTGTGCCACCATAACTGGGCTGTTATGCTTGTTTTTCACTTTGATTTGTTTTTGTTTGTTTGTTTGGAGTTTTTGTTTTTGTTAGGGTTTTCCTGTGTAACCTTGGCTGGCCTGAACTTTGTAAACAAGGCTGGCCTCCTCTGCCTGTCTCTGCCTCCCTGAGTGCTGGGATTAAAGGCATGTATAACCACACCTGGCTACTACTCTGTTTTGAAAGCAAACAAACAAAAAACCAAAATCCCTTCTACTGAATAGTCACAAAAGAACCATTTAGCTTTTATACCAGTCTACATCTTCCAAAAAAGTAGATGGGATACCAAAATCAGGATTTGAGAAGTTACTGTTTGCAAAGGCAGAGGCTCCAGGGAAACCTGGGATCTGAAAGCAGCAGCAGTTGATAAAAGAGACTTTCATCAGACTTAAGAACCCTACTCAGAGAAGGGGAAATTAATACCACAGTTTTACTCCCTCATGCCATTCAGACAAGGACAGCTGGCCAGATCCAATAGGACCCAGGGAACAAGGGAATTCACTGAGATAGCATGTAAGGGTCAGTCTCCAGAGACTAGAACAGGCTGACATAGAATTGATCAGGAAGAAGAAATATACTCAATATCACATAACCAGCTTCCTCTTTAGATTGCTCTGTTCTTGGCCTCTAAGATCAGCTGACTTTAACCACTGTATTCTAGATGCCAGTAGACCAGCCCTTCTCAATCTTTGGAAAAAACCCTTTTCACAGGGGTCACTAAGACCATCTGAAAACATACTTACATTAAGATTCATTACAATATCAAAATGACAGTTAAAGTAGCAATGCAAATAATTTTATGGTTGGGGTCACCACAACATGAGGAACTATATTAAAGGGTCATTGCATTAAGAAAGTTGGGAAGTGCTAAACCATGAACCACAGTATTTTGCTCTAACACTTTTTTCTTTGTAATGCTTAAAATTTGATTGTATACAGTTTATTTTTAGGTGAACTATGAATCAATCCATTTTTAAAGTTGTTTGTGTGGGTTTGTTGTTGTTGTTGCTGCTGCTGTTTTGAGAGTCTCCTCTAACCTAGGCTCGCCTCAAACTTGTGCAGTTGAATAGTACCTCAAACTTCTGATTCTTTTTTCGCTATCCCTCAAGTGTGATTACAGGCATGCACCATGATGCCTGGGTAATTTATGTTCTCGGTGAGGAACACATTTTAGGCAAATCACAAGGAATATGTAAGGGCTGTAGAGCAGTGAATTATGGGGAGTTTGGGGAGGGCAATCAATGAGAAAGTTGGTATTATTACAGACTGTCCTCTTCTGGCCTTAGGAACTGCAAGCATTTGGTCCAAGTACATACACACTCAGGCAAACAGACACATAAAAATAAACACATCTTAAAAAAAGTGCCCTCTCCTGCTTGCCCCTTCAGATGGAATACATTTAAAAGCTGCCGATCGTTAGAGAATCCAAAATTACCAATGAAGACCCAAAGGGAAAGGTATGACCAATGGAAATGAAATGCCCAGTGTGGGAAGGAGTTGGTTATTTAGGAGCAGAGAAGCAGTTAAGAAGCTAAGCCGGCTACAACCGTCTAAAAAAAAAAAAAAAAAAAAATCTAGAGACCGATTCTAGAGGGAAGTGCTAAAACCTAGTTGTGATTTAATTGAACCCCAGACAGGAGACTGCTGAGTGTTAAGCAAATTTTGCTCACTCAATTGTTACAGTCTTACAGGGAGAAAACTGGATTTTAAAAGGCTATTTAAAGGTAGGGACTAGGGTGTATGCAACTGAAGAGGGCTGCCAAGATGGTCAGCACAAAGCTGACTCTCCGGACAGAGGAAAGCTTCTGCGTGCATCCCTCAGAGCTTTGAACTCTCAAGTCCCCAAGGTTTCCACACTCAGAATACTTGAATCAGCCCGTGGTGTCTTGAGGCACGAAAGTTTTAGTCTGAATTTCTGGCCATTTCCTGATAAAGCTTTATACAGTTTGGGAAGTTAGGAGAGGAATGACGATATTTAAGATGTTTTCTTGGAGGCTGAAGATGGGCAGCCTAACCACCGCCATTGGGATTTAGGAAGCCAGACCGCGAAGTGCACGACTAGCAGAGGGCGGGGCCTAGGCTCCCGGCACCACGTGACCGCCGCGCATTTGGAGCCACCGGAGCATGCGCAGTTACCCGCGAAGAGGCGGCGGCGGCGCTGGTGGTGGCGGTTGAGGTAGCTGCGTCGACGGAGGCGTTGGGAGGCCTGTCCTTGGCGAGCTTAGCCCAGGCTTCGGCTCATGGCATCGAGCGCCGTCCATCGTGAGGTAGCCGGTGCGGGCGCCCCGGAGCGGGCGGCGGGGAGGCGCCGGGACGGGGAGGGCCTGCTCCGCCCGGCAGCACCGCGCCGCGGCCTGGCCCGCCCGTCCGGCCCTAGGCCCGGCGCCGGGCTGCGCTGTCCGCCCCGGTCCCACCTGTTGGGAAGGCCAGGGCTGGGGGCCGCCCCGGGGCTGCGCTGCGAGGGGTGCGGCGCGGAGGGCGAGGGGAGTGCCCCGGTCTGGATTTGCGAACCCGCCGGGGGTTGAGGCTGAATTCCCTGCTTCCCTGGAGCCGGGAACCGGCGTGGCTGGGACGACGGGAAATGGAGGGGCTCTGAGGGCCAAAACATTGGCTATTGCAAAACTGATGGCGTAGGCAAGCATTTGGGGGGTTGGGGGGACGGACACGTGGAAGAGCCTAGTAGAACCTTTTTAAAACAATTTACTTATATAGATTTTCACCTTTCGTGATCATCCGTACCGTCTTTAAGTTAAGATTTGCTACTCGAAGCTCAGTTTAAGGTATTAGTGATGATGCAGTGAATCTATGTCGCGTAAAGCCGATTCAAATGACCCTTTTAGGTTTGCTGTTGATATGGTCATCTGTTCAAGAACTTACACTAGAAAACTGATCTCATGTATTCAGAAATATTTAAAAATTTTAAGCTGCTAGAAAGGGTGACGGTAGGGACGTACAAGAAAATAATGAAGCTAAGGTTGGGACTTGGGGCAGTCCTTTAGGTCTTCTGAGAAAAATAAGCAACAGCTGTTAAATCCCTTACCCCTCTAATGTTTAAAATCTTATTCTATAGTTAAAAATATGGAACTTTTCACTTTTCTCCTCAGAGGTTTGCTGCCAGTGCCTTTACCTGCTGAGCTATCTCTTCGCAGGACCCAGAATTTTTTTTTTTCTTTAAGACCCAGTACTTAGTGCTGTTTGTATCTTATAGTTGAATTGAGAAAAAAATATTTTGTAAAATTTGAGTTTGTGTTATTTTCAAAGAGCAGAATCATATGTTGTGTGTTAATATTCGGTGTAAGATGTAAGCTCTGAGGACTATGCAGACATTGTAAATACATAGTTTCTGGGACGTAATTGTTTAAAATGAGGAAACAAGATCTGTCTGAACATCCTACTTAGTCTCTAAAAACCGGTTGCCAAAACCACTTGTTATAATAACCCCCCTTTTTTTCTTGCAGCTTAGGTATTTAGATGACTCATCTGTGGCTGAGACATGGAGTAATTTGTGGATTGTAAAGCCAGCTAGCTAGTTAACTAATGACTTCAGTGTATATATATTACTTACCTGGTTTATGGTAACAGTCAATGATAGTGTTTTATGTGCTTCCATGGCCATAGGCGTGTAAAGCATCAGAAGAAAAGTAGTAGGCCAAATGCACCATGTTTGCATCATTTAAGTCACTATCCAAAATTCCTTTTAATTGTTAAAATAGCATACTGATTATTATGCAAGTGTTTAATAAGCCCCAAATAAAATAAATATTAATTTTCAGTATAGAGGAATTGTTGCTGTGTGATACATACTTAGTTTTTTACCTCACATATTTGAGTCTACCATCCCTATTATAAATTTATAGAAAAATGTGGTGTAAGAAAGTATCTGCTAGTGTGGTGAGTTGTGAAAAGGAAAAGTTTTTGTTAGTCTGAGGAATAGTATATTGCCAAGACTCAAGCAGGAAAAGTGTAATGAGCTCCTGAAATGGTGGTAAGGAAGCATATTGCATAATCCATATGTTCAGAATGTTACGTTATTATTCAGAATGATACGTTATTAATAATGTAGTAAGATTTACTTATCTATCAGAAGTACAACATTGCAGTGTTTTAATTTTTTTTTACTGCACCCAAAATGGAATGTGTATATATGAATTGAATTGTGTATATATCTCAGCATATGCCCTTAATATGTGTGTATACTCTTTTTTTCTTTTTTCTTTTTTCTCTCTTTCCCCTCCCTCCCTCCCTCCCTCCCTCCCATATCCAGTGTATGCGTCTGCATGGTGGTATGTACCTGTCAGTGAAGGTGGGTGTGGAGGCCAGTGTGGGATACCCCTGGAGATAGAGTTGCAGACAGTTAGGAATAGCCCGCTGTGAGAACAGTAGATGCTAAACAACTGAGCTATCTCTCTAACCCCAGTACAGTGTCTTCTCTGTAGCTCAATCTGTCTGACATGTTACCCAGTCCAGTCTTCCTGGGCTGAGATTACAGTTGATTATAGTTTTTCAGTCAGGGCCTTCCTGTATAGCCCAGTGTAGAGCTCTTGCTCTTCCTAGCTGCTTCCCAAAGGCTGAGATTAGAGGCTTGTGATGCCTTATCTGCCTGACCTGGATGTTTTCTGGTTTTGATTTTCTATTTTAAAAAATCAGAAGCTAGTTTGAAACAGTCTTTAGTTTGAAAAAACACTGATGTATAGGAGAGATGGTATTTATTATAATAGCAATGTGTGTGAAGAGATAATTTTTAAAATTATTTTATGTGCATAAATGCTTTTTAAATTAAATTTTTATTTTTATATTAATTAGAGTTTATTCACTTTGATCCCAGCTGTAGCCCCCTCCTTCTTCCCCTCCCAATTCTATCCTTTCTCCCTCATCTCCTCCTCCTCCTATACCCCTCTCCAAGTCCACAGATGGGGAAGTCCTCCTCCCTTTCCACATAAATTCTTTTACTTGCATGTTTCTTTTGCTTCACCACAACTGTGTAGTGCCTGCAGAATCAGAAGAGGGTGTTAGGTGCCTTGGAGCTGGAGTTAACGGGTGATTGTAAGCCACCATGTCAGTCCTGGGAACCAAATTCATATTCTCTGGAAGAGTAGCCATTGCTCTTAACTGCTGAGCCATCTCTCCAGCCCAAGAAAATCATTTTAAAAGATTTTCATATTATTATGTGAGTGTGTTTTAGTGTATTTGTGCACTTGGTTGATCTCGGAGGCCAGAAGAGGATATCAACTCCTAAAGCTGCAGTTAGGTGGTTTTGAGCCACTCAGCATGGGTACTGAGAAGTAAACCATTGATCCTTTTGAAGAACAGGAAGTGCTCTTAGCTGCTGAGCCATCTCTGTAAACCAGAAAGGGAGATAATTTTTATGGCAAGGTATAAAAATTATGTGATTGTTTTGTAGGTGAAGCTTGATTAAGCAATTAATTGTTACAAAGTTAAATAATAAGGCTGGTATTTATTCAGTTCTGTTGGCCTCTAATATTATCAGAGTATAATATAATATAATATATAATGCTATGTTTTATAATATATAATATAATATAATATGTTTTAATATGTGACTAAGGACTCTGGCATTATTTATCATTCAGTGAATTTGTGTATACTGGGCCTCTAGACAGTTAAATTTTGGCAGACCTTACTCTTAACCTTTAAAAATTTGTAATTTTAGCTGTGTGTGGTGCACATACCTTTAGCTCCTGCTCTGGGGAAGCTGAGGCAAGGGTATCCAAATTTGAGGCCAGCTGGTTTACGTAGTGAGTTCCAGGCTAGCCAGCAATATACAGTGAAACCTTGTCTCAAAGAAAAAAAAAATGACATTTGTAATCTTCTAGGGAACTTCAACATTGAACAAATTTATGCTCAAAAGAACAGAACAGAATACTGCTTAGAATACTAATTTGGAGAGTACAGGATTTTTTTTTTTTTTTTTTTTAGGAAGTGATGTTTAAATTTTCCCAGAAGAATGAATAGGCTGTTAATAATTTGAAAGCAGTGAAGGATTGTGGGGCAAAAGTGTTGTGTTAGCATGGGGTTGAATCCTGAATCTTTATTTAATATAAACTTAAAAAGTTATTTAATGTTAATAAAGACTATTTCCATCATTAAAAACAGGAAAGTGGCATTTAACAAAGCATTTGTTCAGCAAGTCACACACACAAATGCTTAATGGAAGTAAGCCAGTACACATTTATTTGTTTGGTTTTGGTTTTTCAAGACAGGGTTTCTCTGTGTTGCTCTGGCTGTTTTGGAACTCATTCTGTAGACCAGGTTGGGTCTTGAACTCACAGCGATCAGCCTGCCTCTGCCTCCCCAGTGCTGGGATTAAAGGCATGTGCCACCACTGCCCGGCTATGACTGCTCTTAAAAGAAGCTAAATAGATAATTGGGAAAGCAAAACTCTGTGTGTTTGTGTGCACATTAGAAAGCAAAATTCTTGAGAATATAAGTAGGAGAAATTACCTAGGTTATAAATTGTTGATTTGGCCTTAATAGAAGCTTAGATACTTCTGTATCCACTGTGACCAAGAGATTGCAGATGACTTTACAGTGGGATCTTGATAGTGGTTGGAGGGGGGAGGAAGAGGAGAAGAAATCATACTTGATCACTTATGGTCTCAATACATTAGGAGAACACATGGAAACAAATAATGGTAGTGTGCTTCAGCTTTCGTAGAAAGGTGAAGTAAAAATACATAGGCATGATAGTGTATGCCAGTGATAGTAGTACTCGCCAGTCCAAGGGAGGAGAAGCATGTGTTGAATCCAGCCTTGGCTTCAAGGAGATGGTGTCTCACAACAGCTATCAAAGTGGGGAATTAACAGTGAGATTATTGCCATTTGTGTTCATTGCTTCCAGAATGAAGATTGCTTTGCTTGTGCTTTTATTAAAATTCTTGGACTGCCAGGCAGTGATGGTTCACACCTTTAATCCTGCCTTAATCCCAGCACTCAGAAGGCAGAGCAGGAATGATTGTGAGTTTGAGGCCAGCCTGGACTACAGAGTGAGTTCCAGGATAGCTAGAGATACACAGAAAAACCCTGTCTCAAAAAACAAAACAAAACAAAATTCTTGGGCCAGTGAAATGGTTCAAAAGGTAAAAGACAGATGGTACTAAGCCAGATAACTTGAATTTAGTTCTCAGAACCCATGTGGTGGAAAGAGAAGCAGCTTCCAAAAGTTGTCCTCTGACCTCCACACTGATGAACTGTTGGGTAAATACATATGAATAAATAAATGAAAATCTTAAAAAAAATCTTCTGTTTCTAAATTGGGTTGTAATAATTTGTTGAGTTGTATTAACGATCAATCCCTTATTAGATATAGGACATGTAATATTTTCTTCTGTTTTGTAGGTTCTTTTACTTTGTTGGTGTGTGTGTTTGTGTTTTAAAGAGAGTGACTCTTATATTTCTTAGGCTAGCTTTGAATGTATGGTCTTTATTCCGGTGTGCCTAAGTACTGGGTTACTTGTTTGTCCTTAAGGTGTTTTGTACCGTTTGCTGCTTTGTTTCAGATGAAAGTTAGTGGTGGTTGAGAGTAAAGTGCTTGATAGTAGTTAAGTAACACATTAGAAAGAATATTGGAATAACTTAGGGGACTGAAGAGAGTTCCTCCTGGGGACCATGGTTCAGTTTCCAGCACCCAAGTTGGGTGGCTCAGAACCACCTGTAGCTCCAGCTTCAAGGAATCTGATGTCCTCTTCTGGAGTCTGTTGGCACCTGCGCTTACATGGGCACAACTCGTTCCCCCACAGTAAAAATAAAAATCCTGAAAATCACACTAGTTGGTAGACTTTTTTTTCCCCTCACAAAACTGGTATGAATGATGTGTTGTTTTGGTTTGTCTGCAATTACTTAACAGAATTAGGGGAGAAATGATACAATTTTTTTTATTTTAGAGAAAATGGCATTTGTTGCTACTTTTTAAAATTTCTTTTTCTTGCTTTTGTAGAAATCTAGGTTTTGCTGTAATTTATAGAAAAAGTGTTATGTTTTAGTGCCCCCACAAAACTCAACAAATAAGATGTTTAAAGAGATTGTTCACACCCCAGTGATCCTGGAGTCTAGAGTAGGGCTAATCAAATTGTACTTTAACTATTTTCTATAAACAATTCAAGGGAAGAAAAAATTACTCATGTGGGTTGGAAAGATGATTAAGAGTGTTTGCTGCTCCTGTAAAAGAAACAAATTTGGTTCCTAACAGTCATGTTGAGTGGCTCACGGCTCACTGAAACAAAAATTCCAGGATAGTCAGTGCTCCCTCTGGTGTCAGGCGTCTGCACACATATGGTGCACCTACATACCTTCATGCACAAACATGCCTGTGGAAAAATATGTGGAAAAATTCGGCCAAATACTGACTAGGACTTTTGGATCAAAGGAAAAAATACATAGATTTGGGGTTATGCTCAGTATCTCCTGGGGAATTGTGTGATCTCTGATGGACAAGAGTTGCCTATCCACTATTTCTCTTATGTTATTTACTAATAGAATATTCAGTTTATTCAAAGCAGCAGTGTACCTAATTCCATTTAAGGGATTAGGCTGTAATACTGTAGAGTTCTGGGAAGTTTTTGCTTTTCTGATTTAAAAAGGACAGTATTAACTAATGTACATCTGCCATTCATTTTCTTCCTGGTTGAATTTGAACATTTCTTTAAGCAACTTCTGTCTGTGAAGTAGTCAATAGGGATTAGCCAAGAAAATAAAGTGACAATTGAAAGCTTTTAACAGTGAATCTCAGCCTTGCTAATTCTGTGACCATTTAATATAGCTCTTCATGCTGTGGTGACACCCAACCATAAAATTATTTTTGTTGTTATTTCATAACTGTACTTTTGCTACTGTAAAGAAATCTTAATATAAATATCTGTTTTCTGATAGGCGATCCTTGTGAAAAGGTCATTTGACCTCCCCAAAGGGGTTGCAGTCCACAGGTTGAGAACATTTTGCCAGCTTCGTATTGCATAAGCAAATAAATTTCATCTTTATATGTCCAGACTATGGACCATTTGTGTTTGGGGATAGCTAGGAATGCAGTGGACTTACTCGAAACATTGTGTGACTTAAATTTGGGGAGGTCTTGACTCAGCGTTCTGTAGTATTATCTTTGTAGATATTAATGGTATGTTAGTTACAGAATCAAAAGGTTGGGCCTTGTGCCCGGTGCGTGTAATCCCAGGTATTTAGAAGACTAAGACAGGAAGACTGATAGTTATCAGATTTTCTATTATTTGTAGACAGATAAATCAATAAAATGTACTAATTTTCCTGTCTATGTTTTTAGTAGGCAGAGAGGGCTTTAAATAAAGTGTGGAGCTGGAGAGATGGGCCACTGTTTGAGAGCACTTGCTGCTCTCACAGAAGATCCAGGTTGAGTTCCTGGCCCCAACTTGGTGGCTCACAACCATTTGTAATTCCATCTCCAGAGGATCCAGCATTAGCTTCTGACCTTGGGGGCTAGGCATGCACATGGTATATATAACATGCCAGCAGGCACATTAAAACAAAAACAGATCTCAAGAAAAAATGTTTGTCATGACAAATACGTTACAGCATTTGGAAACTGTTTCTCTTTTGTGTGTGTGTGTGTTTCTGCAGATCATTAACTGAAGACCAAATAAATAGCTATGCAAAATTCTCACATGGATGAGTTCAGAAACTCTGATAATGTCATCACAGGCAACACTTCAGAGGTAGCAGTAGTAGAACATCCAGATTTTAGTACTGAGATTATGAACGTTACGGAGATGGAACAGTCACCTGATGGCTCTCCCAGCGTGCATGCATCTGCAGAAGAAAATGAAATAGCAAATGCTGTGGACCTTCCAGTGACAGAAACAGAAGGAAACTTTCCTCCAGAGTTTGAAAAGTTTTGGAAAACAGTAGAAACTAATCCTCAGGATTTTACAGGCTGGGTATATTTGCTTCAGTACGTTGAACAGGAGGTTAGTAACTATTTAAATGGTGTATGTAAGAGGCACAAAATAATCCGTTAGCATCAATTCAAACCTTTCTGTTTTGTAATTAAAGTTAATCTCTTAAATAATCTTCAAATTAAATTTAATAATACTAGAAGCATATATTATAGTATGAAAAATTACATAACATGAGGAGTCTGAGGACACAGTGCTGAATATTGTGTAATAACTGAAGTTTGTGTGAGGGTATGTAAAACTAGAAAATTGTTACCTGCCTGTGGGAATGTAGTTCAGTGAGTTAGAGCACACTGGCCTGGCATCAGAGAGAGCCTGGGTTTGATCCCTAGGCTTGGCAAAAAAACAAACAAACAAAAAAAAAAACAAAAAAGCTACTCTGCTATTTGACAAAGTTAGTACTTTATCTTTGTTTGACAAAAACTTCTAGGATATTTAAACACTTATCTTTTATTTTCATCAGAATCACTTGACGGCTGCCAGGAAAGCATTTGACAAATTTTTCATACATTACCCGTATTGCTATGGTTATTGGAAAAAGTATGCAGACCTTGAAAAGCGACATGACAACATTAAACAATCAGATGAGGTGCGTAAATCAATGAATAGAGTTTTCTCTGTTAGGTACTGTAAGCCAATTAATAACAAAACAGACTCTTTTTTTCTGGCTGGCAGTACCTACCATTTATGGTCAAACATTTTTTATAGGGTATTTTATTTGCATTTGTCACTATTGTGGCATTTGTAGCTAATATTTTCTCTCTTTGTTGGCAGGTGCGTTAAACCTCTACAGTTTGTCAAGCTTTGCAGTGCAAGCCTCTGTATTACACTGCAGCTTAACAAGTAGGGCAGGGCTTTTCTCTCACTTACATTTATTTCTCATTTTCCAAACAATATAGTTGGTTTGCTAGTCACATTTGCTACGTCTTATTGCATTTTTGGTCAGACGCTGTCATTGATGCTCTAATGGGTCTGTGCCCTATGGTCTGTAACCCAAAGCCTGCCCACACAACCCGGTCAGAATGCAGGGACTGCTGCGCTTTGAAGATCAAGACTCTGCACGTGGGGATCAGAACATTGCCATGTTCTATCCAACCTCCACCCAAATGGTAATGGTAGATTATTTAAACAAAATTCCAGTAATTAGTATTTCTAAGGTTCACCGGATAACACAGTGTTGCCTCTCTTTTAAGAAATAATTAAATATTTGAGGTACAGTTATTGTTTTCTTCTTAGGTTTATCGTCGGGGGCTACAGGCAATACCTCTTAGTGTTGATCTTTGGATACATTATATAAACTTCTTAAAAGAAACATTGGACCCTGGTGATCCTGAGACAAACAATACAATCAGAGGGTATGTTAAGTATTTGATACTTAATTTATTTGTAGACTTAGATAAGTATTCAGATGTTGATAAGAGAAGTATTCATGAGTGCTAACCTGGAAGTTAATACTTATTTGCTTTATTCTTACTATTTAAAAAATTGTACATGAAATACTTATGCTTGATTACTTAAGAAATTCAGTCTTCCTCTTTTCCACACCCCCCTACTTATGCTATGGTTACATTATTTATTGCCTTTGTGTCTGGCCCCCCTCCTGAGCACTTCTTCATTAAGGGGATTGGGGGGGAGCAGAAGAAGCCATTGGGTCCTCTCAGTTGAGGGCTTTGATGTCGGTGCTGGGAATTGAACCTGGGTCCTGGAAGAGCAGCCTGTGCTTTTAACTGCTAAGCCATGTCTCCAGCCCTGTGGTTAATGTTTTAATGTCTGTGCCTCCAGATATTATATAGTGTGTGTGTTTGTGTGTGTTTGTGAATTTTACATACTGTTCAGCTCGTTTTTTAATTAGAATGCTTAATTTCTGCCAAATATATATCTTAACTTGAAGAAAAACTAATGTTAAAGCTTTATATTTTATTTAACCAAACTTTTATTAAAAGAAACGGTGTTGCAAAATATGTCTCTGAACATATGTTTTTGTGAAATGCAAAGACATTTATCAAATGTTCTTCAAAATGGTATCAGTTTTTAACTCACACAAATGTATGGAAATAGTCACTTTTTCATGACCTTTTCACATATTTTTCCCTATGATATATATTTTTTTAATATGGTTATATTAGGGTTGGAAAGATGACTCAGCTGTTAAGAGCATTTACTGCTCTTGCCGAAGAACTGGATTTGGTTCCCAGGTTCTGCATGGTAGCCTGTAACCATCTGTAACTCCATTTCCAGGCATTCCAAATCCCTTTTCTAGACTCTGCATGCACCAGGCAGATATACAGTGCATGTACATACATACATATAAAAAAAATAAGTCATTGTTCTTGCTTATCGTTTTATTATATGAAATTTTGTGCTTAAGATTGAATCCATGGCCAAGAACACTATGGCAGGTGTTCTACCACTGATAGAAATTAATCTATTTGTTTTATTTTTAAAAAGAATACATGCCTCTTCCTGTTTTTCTCATTTCTTGGCTTTTCTTAGTATAGCTATAGGGATAGGTTTCAGTTAATCTATTTATTATGTGTATGTATGTTAGTCATTTTGAATTTGTAATTATTTCTCATCATAGTCTGCTTTAATAGCCTTCTTTTCCTTGAGATTAACTTCTCACTTAACCATGTTTCTCATTTGTCTAATAAAGGCTTTTTGTATAGCTTTCCAGACAGGCCTGTTGATAATCTGTAAATCTTACCTTTTTTCCCCTCACCCTTTTGTAGCTGTTTCTCTTTTGCAGTCTGTACTCAGTGTTGTCATCTAGTTCTGCTATACAGTGTTTGGATTTCCTCATCACCATGGTTCTAGGAAATGTCTTTACCTTATTCCTAGGTTTCAGGCTTTGTTAATTGGAGTTTGTTTAAAAAAATTATTATATATATGTATATGGGTGTCTGTGCAACATGTGTGTGCCTGCTGTCTGGAGGCCATAAAAGGATGTTGGGTCCTCTGTAGTTAGCGTTACAGATGATTGAGCCACCTGTTTGGTGCTGAGAGTCAAACGGGGTTCTCTGGAAGGGCAGGCTGTGCTCTTCTAGCAATCTTTTCAGCCTGTACTTTTAATTTTTAATACTTTTCTGTTTACCTGTCCTGTATACATTAATCCTTCTGTTTGTTAAGTGTCCATCTAGTCTTTCTGTGTTGATGCCTCCTTTATATACATTAAATTCTCACAGCTTTGTTTTTTTTTTGTTTGTTTCTCGAACACTAATCTGTTTTAGAAAATTGTTTTTAGATTTATATTTTTATTTTGTGTAAATAAATTATTGCTTGCATATATGTATGTGTATCATGTCTTTCCATGCCTCTGCCAGGTGCCCAGGAAACTATAAAGTCTTAATTTCTTACAATATTTTCAGAAAATGTATTACGTTACCCTCCTTAGTAAACAAACAAAAAAACACTTGTAGTTCTTAATAGTATATAAAAATCAAATTTGAATTTTTTATTTTCTCCAAACGAGCCCTTTTTGGTTGTGTTAAAGTTGTGAGATAATTTAAGAAGTGTGGTCTGTTTTAGGTAAAAGAGCCTATCTATTTTAACTTGAATTTTTGTAACATTTTAAAATGTCTATGTCTGTAATGTGGGAAGAATGAAATGCTGCAGGTCAGTAAGCTTGTGGGAGTTAATTTTCTTCTACCATATGAGTCTCGGGGATTGAACTCAGGTCCTCAGGGTTGCTGGCATGTGACTTGTTGGGCTATCTTTCTGGCCCTTGGTTAATTTTTAAGGTACTTAAGAGGTGGGTTTTGTTTGTTGTTTGGTTTTGTTTTAGTTCTCATATTGTGTGTGAAGAGAATTTAACCTGTCTACATGGTTGTATGTATATGGAATTCCAGAACTGAATCTTCAGGTGTTTTCCTTAGTCACTCAGTAATACCTTACTCACTGAAGTAGGATCTCTTCAGTTGAACCTAGAGCTTGCTACGTCGGTTATTCCAGCTAGCTAGCTTGTCGTAGCGATCCTGTCTCCTTTCCTAGTGCTGGAATTATGGCCAGGCTGCCATGCCCGTCACATAGTACTTACAAGGGTTCTGGGAATTTGAACTCCCATCCTAATGTTTATGTAGTTAGCTCTTAACTGGCTGGACCATCTCCCCAGTCCTGAAGTTTTATTAAATATCAAATCCAGTGATTGAAGAGGTGTCTTGAAATTAGATAATATGGTAAAATACTTGCTTCCACAATAAACTTAAAATTGAAAGATGCTTTTGAGAGTTCTTAAGTCTATATATACTTCTCATTAGCTTACGACAGCTTGAGTATCTAATGTTAGACTCATTTTTGCTAATGTATTCTTCAAATTGAGGTACAGTTTGTAAGTTTTGAACTGGATGCAGTGGCACATGCCTGTAATCTTAGCACTTAGGGAGGCAGGCAGATCTCTTGAGTGTCTCGGAGGGGGGAAAAAGGAATTTTTTTTTTCTCTGCAATGAAAGCAATCTTTACATGTTTCTCTTCTTTGAATTGTGTACAGTTTATGTTGTAATTATATATAAGATAAACTATACTCATCTTCCTTTGTTTTTTAACTTAGCTATGAATTTTTAATCCATGCTTGCCTAGGAAGCAATGAAATACAGCTTTGATTTCAGTATTACTTTGTAAATTTAGGGATAATATTTAAAAGTGGTTTATTTTGGAAAGATAACTTAAGAGCAATTTAATTTTTCAGAACTTTTGAGCATGCTGTTCTAGCTGCAGGAACGGATTTTCGATCTGACAAACTGTGGGAAATGTATATAAACTGGGAAAGTGAACAGGGAAATCTAAGAGAAGTTACAGCTATATATGATCGTATTCTTGGTATTCCAACACAGCTGTACAGTCATCATTTTCAGAGGTATGTTGAAAGATCTTTTCTTTGAAATATCTTGGGTTATTTAGGTGCTTAATTCCCAATATTGATACTCAGTATTGAATTATAATTTATTTTGAAATGTTATATAGAATCTTTTTAGATGGAACTAATTTTCTAGAGAATCAAAATTTGTCTTAATCTTGGCATTTTCTTTGTATCTTATGAAATGTTTAATAATTGATTAGTTTTATATAGAAAAATATCCTTGTTCATTTAAATGTGAGATACTTCAGAGCAGGTGAAGAAATGAGATAATCACGTTTAATGAATGATTATTTGTAAGGCTATATATGGTGCTTGACAGATAGTGCTTTTTTTATATTATTTTATTTTTTGAGATAGTATATTGCTATGCTTCCCATGCTGGCCTAGAATCTTTAATATTTCTGCCTCAGCATCTTAAGGATCTGAAATAATAGACATATACCTTATCATGTCTGGCTTTTTAAAAAATTTTTTCTTTTTTGTAGCTTAATGATTTATAAGATATACATATCTGATAAACATAAACATAACTCAGAACAGCAAAGATTGTAGTTTATGGGTTAATTTCTTTTTGTCTCTCTGTCACTGTTCAAATTATTACCATTTCAATTAAACTTTACAATGTGATTTTCTGGTTATAAGTAATTGTACCTATTAAAAGAGTTCTTTGTACTGTGAATTCCATGTATGGTTTTGGCTTTGTTGTCTTTTTCACTTGAGATAAGGTCTTTAGCTCTAGCTGGCCTAGAGTTCGTTATGTGGCACCAGTGTGCCTTGACCTTCCATCTCTTCCGTTTGCTTCCTGAATGCTCTGTTTGTGGGTTTATACCACCCTGTGTAATGTCCTGCCACAAGGTATCTCACTGATTAGAACCTAGAAAGTCTGACTAAGTATGAGATTGTGTCTTTGCTGTTTTGTTTGGTTTTTCTTTTAAAATCCATACTGTATGTACGTAACATATGTACTTTGTTTGGGGTTGTTTTCTTTTGAGAGTGTTTCATGTGATCCCAGCTGGCCTTGAACTCATGATTCTCCAGTCTCAACCTTGTAAGTTATTTTCTGTATTTTGCTATTTTGTTGATTGTTATAAATAATATTGTATATTGAAAATTTAAATGATATTATTCTAAATTTCACAAGTAGATTCAATGAAATATTTGTAATAGTTATAATATAGATCAATGTGCTAAAAAAGAAGTTATGTAGATGTGTTTTGGAATAGGAACTAGGAAGGAAAAAAGAGAAACATTGTTGGTTGGTTGCCCTGTGTATTCATGAACTAGAACAGGTGGACATGTTTCTAGGACATAATGAGCTAGGCATATACATGGTATTTGGAAATGCTTGATAAATATGCATGTTGTAGAAGTGAAGGCCAGAGACAAAGCATTTTCATAGGCAAGTTTTTACTTGTTTAAAATGTGGTGACATTTATGTTTATAAGACCTTTATTTCGGGTTTGGGGATTTAGCTCAGTGGTAGAGTGCTTGCCTAGTGCTTCATGCATAAGGAAACTCTCAGAACAATAAAATGTGTTTCCCTCTCACCAAAAAAAAAAAAAAAAAGGACCTTTCTTTGGGAAATGTTAGATTTTTATTGCTATAACATTTTTAAAAACTTGTATATTTTTGAAAGTTTCACACATTGTATTTTGATCATATTTACACCTTAATTACCCCTTCCCTTCTTGTCTCCTCCCCCTCCCCCCCAATTCAGTGTATATGTGTGTTTGTTTTTTTGTTTTTGATTTTTTTTTTTCTTACTATATTGTCCATATACTCATGGGTATGAGGCCATCCACTGGAGTGTGGTCAACCTTACAGTGACCAGCTGTACTTAAAGAAAACTGACTCTCCCCACAGAAACCATTGTCAATAGCTCTTTAGAGATGGAGCTTGTGAGCTCCTCTGCCTTCCATATAACATCAGTTTTCAAGGTGCCCATGATTACTTGGTACTTATTTCAGTGCTTTAGGTGAAGCAGAACATACTAGTGGGAAGCACATGGTGGCCAAAGCTGTTCATTTCATGATTACTTGGGAACAGAAAGAAAAATCTTCTGTGGATGAGATAATACCCTGCATAGTGTCGCCAGTTTTTTTTAATCTGTATTCTCTAAATCTTTTTATTTACCCTGAGCTATATTCTGTCCTTCCAGATATTTTTGTATGTTTTTTTTTTTTTTTTTTTAATTATGGCTTGGGAGGGTGGTATGTGCCTATGAATGCAGTTGTCTGTCTGTAGAGTCCAGAGGATGGTGTCAAAGCACTTGGAATCAGAATTAGAGGGGGTTGTGAGCAACCCAGCATGGATGCTGGGAACTGAACTCTGGTGTTTTGTGACAATGGTGCATGCATGCTATTAACTAGTGAGACCTCTTTCTAGCCCTCAATCTTTTTAATAAACCTGCTATGTTTATTTTATTTTATTTTCTGAGACAGTTTTTCTGCATAGCCCTGGCTGTCCTAGAACTAACTCTGTAGACCAGGCTGGCCTTGAACCCAGAAATCCATCTGCCCCTGTCTCCCGTATGCTGAGACCTGCTAGGTCATAGTGCTTGCAGAGGCAAGAAGTGTCAGATCCTCTAGAACTCAATTCACAGACAATCGTGAGTTGCCGTGAGGGTGCTGGGAAATGAACTTGGGTCCTGTGCAAGACCATCAAGTGTTCTTAACTGCCAATCCATCTTTTCAGCCCAAGAAATGTAAAATTTTGTTTGGTTGGTGCTTGGTTTGGTTTTGCTTCTTGAGATAAGGTCCCATTGTGTAGTGCTGCCTGGCTTGGACCCTTATCTGTAGATCAAACTGGCTTTGAACCCTCACAGAGATCTGTTTTTCTGCTTCTCAAGTGCTGGCCTTGAAGATATGGACCACCAGACCAAACAATATTGTATTTTTAAATTAAGTTACTTGCATATTGGTTGGAACATGTATATGTGCTTTTTAGAGGTTGAAAGGCTAAAGTCTTACGTTTTTCTATCTTTCAGAAGTTGTTTTTATTTTATGTATGTGACTATTTTGTCTGTAAATCTATGTACATGTGCTTCTGATGTCTATGGAACTGGAGTTACTCTTAGGATGCTGGGGTTTGAACACAGATGCTCTGGAAGAGGAAGCAGCCAGTGTTCTTTTCCAGGCCTCCTGTGTTTTCCTTGATCACTCTTCGCCTTACTTTTTGAGATAGGGTCTCACACTGACTTGCAGCTCATCCATTTGCTAGGCTGGTTGGCCAGAAAGCCCTGAGGAATTCTAATGTCTGCCTTTCCAATAGTGGAATACCTCTCCTGCAATGTTGGGGTAAAGGCTTGTGTTGCCACAACATTCTGCTTATGTCATTGGGTTTTCTTTTCTTTCTTTTTAAATCATTTCTAGTGACAATAGAGGAAGGGAATGAAATGACTATATATTGGAAAACTCCTTTATTTGGGTGAAAATTTAGGTCAGAAAGATGTATTTAGAAAATAGAATCAATAAGATCTGTTATCCTATGGAATATGAATAATAAGATGACTGAAAAAGGCTGTGAAACAGTACTTAATTGGTGGGGAGAGGGAGATCATTCATAGCCAGCCTCAGGTATATAGTGAGTTCTAGGTAGTATACCTTTAATCCTAGCACTGGGTAATTAGAGACAGGCAGATCACTGAGTTCCAAGCCAGACAGGGCTACAGAATGAGACCTTGTCTTGAAAAACAAATAAACAAGCCAAATAAATAGGTAAGTATAATATAGGAGATTCCGTATTAAAATCAAGATGGAAAATAGTTTAGCTCTTACTTGGTGTTTCCAATTAAAACTGAGGGATATAAAGTAGTGTGTTTATGTAAAATAGTGAAATGACACCTTACTGAAAATGTGTTAGCTGGATGTAGTGGTTATATGGTCTATAATCTATGATGGAAGTACAAAGATTTTGAGTTTTAGGTTAGTGACAACTATTGAATCAGTATCTCAAAAGAATAAAAAGCTTCAGTTTTTATATATTACTTTAAAACTAGTTTATTGTTCATATATAAAAACACATTTTCTTCTGCATACTGTTAGTAATTGGCTATAGTAATTGGCAGTTTTAAAATTTTGGCCTTGTGTTTTTTATTTTTTGAGGTAAACACCTAGTTCAAGGAGGTAACTTTTATTTTCTGAACTATATACAAAATACCTACTTACAAGCGTGATTCTACAGCTAAAGTGTTAGCTCTTTAGAAATCTCTTTCTCTTTCTGTCATTCTACCTAGCTAGTCTGCCTTTCTTTAGAGCTCCTCTAAACCCAGTGGGGCTCCTTAGCTCTCTCCCCTAAGAATTCTGCTTCCCTAGAATATCTGCCTCTCTATTGTTGCTGCAAGCCCAGAGAGAGGACCTCTATTTCTTATCCAAAGCTCCTTCAAAAGACTCCTCCAAGCCCCCAAAAGAGAGAAGATGGTACCAAAGGTCCAGTTGCTATTGGATTTGTGTTTTAGCTTTGAGTTTTACTGATAGTGTACTAACTTCAAGTTCTGTTAAAGACTTTAGCCAGAAAGTATATAAAAAATGTGAGACTAAAGGAGAATTCTTGGGAATGTAGCATTAAGACCTGTAGTGATGGAGACCCAAGAGATATCAACAGAAATCAAAACCAAGAAAGTGGTACCTCAGAAACCACGCATTGAAGACAATTTATAAAGTAATGTATGATTAGCAGCCTCAGGTGCTGCAGAGAGAGGCTGTACTGAAGAACAAATACGCAATTAACTTTGCATGTGTAGTTATTGGTGACCTTAATTAAACCAGTGTCATTGGATTATTAATGGATGGAGGAGTAAGTGGTAGGTAGAGTGATAATGCAGACATTTCATAGTAGCATTACAGTTTTAATGTGAATTAGGTATGTTTTACAAAAATATGTTCTATTTTATAGATAGATTAAGATTGGGAGCAGAGAAATAGTAGAGTTGGAATTTGCATTCCCCTGCAAAGACAGCGTGGAAAATATATATAAATTATTTCATCAAGTGGTAGGATTTTTCTCTCTATTGGAAGGAATAATATGTAGGAGGTATCGTGACAAGTATTTTTTTAATTCTTCCTTTAGATTTAAAGAACATGTACAAAATAACTTGCCTAGAGATCTTTTAACTGGTGAACAGTTCATTCAGCTGAGAAGGGAATTGGCTTCTGTAAATGGACACAGTGGTGATGACGGACCTCCTGGTGATGACCTTCCATCAGGAATTGAAGATATAACTGATCCAGCAAAGGTAACCCTCTTAATCAAATGTTAAGTGGATAAAAAAACTAATGAGCATATGTGGAAGGGTGTTAAGGTCTAGGCATTTAGATCAATATGATTTAGTTATGAATGTAAAGGATAAAGTTTTACAATGAGACACCTATGGAAGTAACTTAGACTAGAAAAAATATTTTGACTATAATCTTCTGTTTTTAAAAATACTTAAGAAATTGGCCTTGGCAAGTTCTGTTAAATCATATTTAAAGCCGGGTGTGGTGGCGTGCAACTTCAGTGACAGCGTCTGGGAGGCCGAGTCGAGTGGGTCTCTGTGAGCTCCAGCCAGCCTCGGATAGCCAGGGCTCTATGTACAGACACCCGGTGCCAAAAACCAAACCAACCAACCAAAAAAGTACATTTAAAACAATGACACTTAACAATTGAAAACTCCCCCTACTGAAGACTGAGATATCTGTACAAGATACTGTTGCTGTGGAGAATTTCAGTATGTAACTTACAAGACTTTTTTCTTTTTTTCCCAAGCTAATTACTGAAATAGAAAACATGAGACATAGAATCATTGAAATTCATCAAGAAATGTTTAATTACAATGAGCATGAAGTTAGTAAAAGGTGGACGTTTGAAGAAGGTGTAAGTATTTGTTATAAGTCTTCAAAATATAAAAATAAGATTGTTTTTTTTTTCTTTTATTTTTAAGATTTATTTATTTATTTTGTATACAATATTCTGCCTGCATGTACACCTGAATGCCAGGAGAGGGCACCAGATCTCATCATTGATGGCCCTGAATCACCATGTGGTTGCTGGGACTTGAACTTAGGACCTCTGGAAGAGCAAGCAGTGCTCTTAACCTCTGAGCCAACTCCAACCCTGTTTTTTTTTTCTTATGGCAGTGACAAATTGTTAATTTTTCTTTTTCTTTTTTGTATTAGTAATTATTCAAGGTGTGCATCTCAGTTGTAGTTAACGTTTTCCATGACTAGTTTTAGGATTTTACTGCATTTAGGTTTCAACTGCAAGATTCCTGATTAATTTGAATACACTTAGAAACCAACTTTATTAAGTTATACCTTGTGGACAATAAAATAGCTGCTCTAAAGGTTGGGGATTAAGTTCAATTTGTAGCCACTTGCTCAGCATGCATTCCAACACCACATATAGACCAGGTTTGGTGCCAGGGCCTACAATCTCAGCACTGGTAAGCTAGAGATAAAAGGTTCAAAAATTAAGAGTCATCTTTAGTTACCCAGTAGGTTGTATGCCAGCCTACGCTACATTAGGTGTTTATTTAAAAATAACACCCATCTATCATAGGTAAATAAAATTTAATTATTTTCTTGCTGCGTTTATAAGATATACTTTCCATGTTGAACTATTTGCCTGTTTGAAGTATGCATTCATTAGTTCACAGACATGTATTACCATCAGCATAGTCAATTTGATAACGTTTTTCTCACCTTTCCTCTTCAGTTCTTACTCTACTTACTCACCTGCTGCTTAGCTTCCTCATCCCCAGTCTTAAGATTTGATGTAGCTTTGTTTTTGTAAGTTATCCTATCATAGCCTAGCCTATGAGTGGATTTATATGTCTATTGTAGCTGGCTGTAAAATAGTTGTGATAAACAGAATAGTGTACCTTAGTAATCAAAATAATTCTTTAAGAGTTTGGGAACAGCCTGGTCTACATTGTGAGTTGCAGGACAGCCAGGGCTATGTAGGGATCCTGTCTTAAACTCCCCACCAAAACTAGTCTTGAATTTTAAAATTTTTTGAAAAATAATTTAAAATTATTTGTATTATTATACTTAAAATATTTTGATATTATTTTACTTTCATTGTTATCTAATAATATTTTTACAGATTAAAAGACCTTATTTTCATGTGAAACCATTGGAAAAGGCACAACTGAAAAACTGGAAAGAATACTTAGAATTCGAAATTGAAAATGGGACTCACGAAAGAGTTGTGGTTCTCTTTGAAAGATGCGTCATATCTTGTGCCCTCTATGAGGAGTTTTGGATTAAGGTAAGAAAAATATATAGTGTTTAACTTGCATATTTTATAACATTGATCTAGTGACTAACCTTTTTTGTACTTCTGTTGAATGTTGTTCATATAACTATATCTGTTGCATTAGGAGATGGTCTGCTTGCAACCAGATTTGACTGCTGCATATGCCAACCTCGTTGCCTCTCTTCGTCCTTCCTTACAGAAACTAGTCTAGTGGTTCAATAAAGGTGCTGAATGGGTTTAAAAATAGAATTTTATCGTTCTGTCACATATTTAATCACATGTTCAACTGTAAATTATTCAGTATTTCCTCTTTTCTGTATGTAGTATGCCAAGTACATGGAAAACCATAGCATTGAAGGAGTGAGGCATGTCTTCAGCAGAGCTTGTACTGTTCATCTCCCAAAGAAACCTATGGCACATATGCTTTGGGCAGCTTTTGAGGAACAGCAGGGTAAGAAATGTTCAATTGATTTCTTTCAATGAATGTATGTCATTACTTATACCGGTGGGTGTTCTGTGTACATGCATAACCATGCTTAGTGTTTGCAGATACCAAGAGAGGGCATGGGAACTTCTGGGACTGCCCTAAACAGATGGTTGTGGGTGCTGAGAAGTGAACCTGCGTCCTCTGCCATAGCAGCCAGTGCTTCTAACTGCTGAATCTTATCTCCAGCCCCTTAATTGATGTTTTAGCACTTTATATAAGGATGGAGTTACAGGAATTAAGTACTGAGGGATATATAAAGAATTTGGCAAATTACTCTGTAAAAGCTATGTGGGTTCCTTAACAGCCTTGGCATATTCTAAGAGTAGCTTTTTACAGTACAAAATAAGTAACGGCTATTTATTGTTAAATTAATTGTTAGATTTATCTTGCAGGCTAATGTTTTTCAGTGCTTGATGTAAAGTATTTTGGAAATTTAAACAAAGGTATATGTATTTAATTACTATTTTAGGGAATATCAATGAAGCCAGGACTATCTTGAGTACATTTGAAGAATGTGTTCTAGGATTGGCAATGGTTCGATTGAGAAGAGTAAGTTTAGAACGACGGCATGGAAATATGGAAGAAGCTGAACATCTGCTTCAAGACGCTATAAAGAATGCCAAATCAACTAATGAGTCATCATTTTATGCTATCAAACTAGCCCGGCATCTTTTCAAAATACAGAAAAATCTTCCAAAATCCAGAAAGGTACTGTTGGAAGCAATTGAAAAAGATAAGGTATGCATATTTTAAATAACATCTTCCATAAAAAAGTTAGTACTGTTTTACTTTGGCAACTATGATGAAAGATTTGGTCTATACAGTAATATATGTATTACTAAATGAGGACAACAGTCCCTCTAAACTGATGTTGCCATTCTTAACATTGTTCTAGTTAAAGTTTTTGAAAATTTGGTTTACTGAGTTATAGTTGTAAATACTGTGTTCATTGTAATTAATGTTTAGAAACTGTTCAAACTTGATAATAGTTACTAGGATAAAGTGCCAGAGAGAAGACTTTATAGACAAAGCATAACAGTAACAAACAAAGCAACATAGTGACTTTCTTTTTGCAGACTATCCTTTGTATTTTATTTTCAATTTTCATGCTGGGCCCAGTCCAGTTAACTAACTTAGGATAATGAGCATTAATTGGTTAGCATTTAACAGTATGGGGAATAATGGGGTGGTGTCAAAACTTATCAGTATTGCTAAAGAAGCAAAGGGATTGTGGCCAAGTGATAGAGCATTTGTCTGCTGTACACAGCTACCAGTGCCACAGGACAGGAAAAGTTTCCTAAAGAATGTTTCACTTCATTATACGCATGCTGAAAACAGACATGAGTATATTTTAATCTTAAATATTTATGCTTTACTTGAATTAGTATATGAATGTTACTAATTGACACTGCTTTTTACTCAGGAGAACACAAAGTTATACCTCAATTTACTTGAAATGGAATACAGTTGTGACCTCAGACAAAATGAAGAAAATATTCTCAGTTGTTTTGACAAAGCCATACATGGTTCATTGCCTATTAAAATGAGAATTACATTTTCTCAAAGAAAAGTGGAATTCCTTGAAGATTTTGGTTCAGATGTTAACAAGTAAGATCTTAAACCCATCTCTTTTAATTGAACATGAGTATTGTTAATTCTGTGATGAACATTTGGTTACTATGCATTAATTAATACAGTGCTAATTTTTTTTAACATTTCTATGATGTGTATGTATGGGAGTGGGTACACACGTTCCAAGATGTGTGTGAGGAAGGCAGAAGACAGCGTCTTAGGTTTTTCTCCTACCTTTTAATGGTTGCTAGGGATCAGACTCAGGTAGTCAGGCTTGCCTTGCCCAGACAGAACATGCCTTATGTGCTGAACCACCTATTGGACCTATTGCTAAATTTAAAAATGTTTGTTTAAGGTCCTGTTCCTTCATTTGGAGGTAAATTCAGTTTTGTAAATGTGTGTATGCATAATAGGATGTCAGCTTTGTCATTCCTTCAAAAGTGTTTTTCTGTTTTAAATCAATGTTTTTCTGAGTGCATATGCACATGTTCACATGGTGATGGTCAGAATTCAACCTGTAGCAGTTCTCTCCTACCATGTGGGCCACACAAAGAGAAATGAGATAAAGATTGAATAGTGAGATGTGAGGGTAGGTTGGGGGGGAGGGGGGCTGAAGTTGATGTCAAGTTCAGCACAAGGTCCTGAGTTCAGGCCTTAGCAACATGCACAGAGCTAAGGTAGGACTAATCTGGAGTAGGAATGCCATTTTATCTCAGGTTGGGAAAAAAAGGTAGCTGTGGTCACACAGATCTTGCCTACTGGCCTCAATCCTACTGAATCATAAAAGGCTGAAAGTTAAATTTGATAATCCTCCAAGTAGAAATACTATATGGAACATTGGTTAAGTTCCAGTCTTTATCTGTTGCTGTAAAATATCCCCGTGCCTAATAGGCATGCATATCTGATCTGATTTAGAATGAATTCCACTGAAACCACATTAACCTTTATGTCTATATGCATGTTTTGATGGTGTGCATGTTTTCAGCGTAACATAGAAATCATGCTAAGTATTTTATATTTTTGTAGTATAAATTTCATAGCAATTTAATGAGTACTGGGACTGTTGTTTTAGTAGATGGAGAGGCTCATTCAGCTATCCAAAGTTTTCAAGTCATTATTATGAGGATAAAATTACACACAAGTTTTATAGTTTCTGCTCTTAACTATCTGGTTTGCTGTATAGTCAATGTCTTCTATATACAGAATAAATGATAGCTTTTAGTTTGGATGGTATGATTCTCGGGTCCTATGAAAGTATTGTTCTCTATAAATCAAAATAGATTTGCCATTCTTCCTAAAGAGTTCGTCTCATTTGGTTCTTACTGGATTCTGTTGAAGACACAGTGATGGAAATAGACATATTAACAGTAACATGCACACGATTAGAATAGTGTTAGGTAGTCTTAAGTATGGAAGCCAAGGCCTTGTACATGGTAGTTAAGTGCTTTTTACCCACCGACCCATTGAACCTTTATCTCCAGTAGGGGTTGTTTTACTCATTTTTTAAACTGTAGCCTGAAACTGACTTTGAATTCAGATGTCTATCTGCCTTCTGAGTGTAGCATGCACACATGCCATACCTGGCCAGAACTAGGGTCTTGATTGTATTGTGCCTTTGAGATTAGAGCTCCTGCTATAGCAGTAAACTCTTGGAACTGACAAGCTTAAATGAGCTACCAAATCATTTTGATTTGTCAGTAATAACCAGACAAATTACTAGTTTAACTATGTAGGCCCTTAAGCATAATTTAGGTATGGAGAGTCTGGATATTAGCACAAAAATTTAAATCTCTTTTTGTTTTTGTTGTTTTGTTTACAAGACAGGGTTTCTGTTTTTAGCCCTGCCTGTCCTGGATTCGATTTGTAGACCAGGTTGGTCTTGAACTCAGATTCACTGCTTCTGTCTCCTAAGTGCTGGGATCATAGGCGTGTATCACCACTCCCACTAGATTTAAATCTTAAAAGATAACACACAGAGTACATTTAGAAATTTATATAAGTTGTTTTCTCACTCTGTATAACTTTAAATCGTTTTTTCAAAATTTTACATCGCATAGGATTTTTGTTTTCCTTCCTTCTTAGGCTTCTGAATGCATATGATGAACATCAAACACTCCTAAAAGAACAGGATACTTTAAAAAGGAAAGCTGAAAATGGGTATGTAACTTCTTGACAAATGAGGACGGGATACTTAAAGAGAAAAATTTCAATATGAAAGATAATGTATACTTTTTATGGTTTGAAAAAAAATCAGTGGTTCTCTGAAGCAAGTATCAAGGCTGCCTTCTATGGCCAAATATGGATTCCCTAACGTCCCAAATATAGATTCATTGAACCTGGAGATGAGACAGAGTTGGAAAACCATTAATTAGGTTGAGTAGAGTTGGGCCACTGACCATACAGTTAGGGGCACATTTAAGAAAAGCCTTATAGTTAGAATGATAGTTAAAGGCAATCTGGTGGCAAATTTAGTAGGGTTGTGTTGCTACCAAGACGACAAAGTAATTTTGTTTTGCAAAGTTGTTTCATTTACAGTGTAACTTCTTCACTGTAACTGCTTATGCAGAAACAGGAACATTGCATAGGCAGTCTGATTTCTGAAGATTTTAAAGATGTGCATTACCATAAGTCTTCTTAAACATCAAGAACAAATGAACAACAGGTAACATCTAGACCCTAGGCCAGTTTGCCAAAAGCACGTAATTTCCCAGCAAGAGGTCATCTGGTATAATGGAGCATTGTAGATTTGTGGAAAATAAGAAGGCCAAAAATTCTAGGGCAAGATTGGGAAAGGGTTTCATTACCTTGAAGAGTCTGAAATCTCTAACTTGGAGTGGCAGGCTGTTGTTTGTCCTGAGGACAAGGATTAGTCCCTTTGTTCTGCTCAGCTAATCTAGATGGCAGCAATGATAGGTAAAGTTCTTAGGATAATAAAGGTAAACTGTGTTTAGCTTTTAGTCCGTTTACAATTTGTCTGGTAAGGCATTTTTCCCACTAGCTATCTTAGGAACAGCACCTTGCTCCCAAAAGATGGTTGAAAACATAATAGAACAAATATATGTGGTGTAATCATTTAGGGAAGTTCATATATGTTAGGTTTTTGAGTTTCTGTTTTCATCTGTTATGTAGCTCAGAAGAACCGGAAGAAAAAAAAGCACATACAGAAGATATGTCAACAGCACAGATCATTGATGGGGATTTACAGGCAAATCAAGCTGCATATAATTACAGTGCCTGGTATCAGGTAAGTTTGCGTAACTTATTCTTTACAATAATATTGTGCATTTCCTTTTGTGATCTAGTGCTGGAATTACATCAGTGCCTATTTAATTTTTTTATGTGGAACATAGCTGCACATCTTGTATTCTGACATGTTTACTTTTACCTTTTCAGTACAATTATCAGAATCCTTGGAATTATGGACAGTATTATCCTCCACCTCCAACCTGATGGGAAAATGTAAACTTCAGATGGGTTATATGAGAAATGCGGAATTATTTTTTTTTTTTTTTGAAGGATGTAAACATAGTATAAGCTTGTATTTGATAATTTGTCTTCCCAGTTTCTGTGTAACATTTGTTTGGTTAATAGCAGAAAATGTCAATTAGTAGTGTACCATAGAAACTTTCCTACCATTTTTAAAGTTTACTTTTTATTGGAGAACTATTTTTTTTATTTTTATCTTATTTTTTTGCATTAAATGGTCTAGAATTCTTCTGCAGCTCATGCAAGAGATTTGTAGCCTTAAGTGTAGGGACAAAAAAACTGACTGCAAATCATGTCAGTTAAGATTCTGGGGAAAAAAAATAAGGGCTGGTTATTGAGAATTTTATCTCCTGTAAAAACAAACTTTAAATGAAAATGACTTTTAACCTTAAACCCTAAGGTTGTCTTAATGTTTCAGTTATACTTGGGAATTTGGCTCTAACTCCAGGAAAGATGAACTGTTACTACATGTTCTGCCTTGGAATAGTTATGAGAAAATGTAATCCCCTTAAAAAATGATCAAAGTATGTTTTGGAAGACTTTGTATCTAGAATATTCATGTAAAAGTTGTGAGCAAGCTTTCATTTTGATCAAACTTATCACTTTTGTAATAAAAATGAAGACTCGTGCATCATCTGTTCATGAAATCATTTGGGGGCTATACACCAAAAATAGATTACTACCAGGATACTTTTCTGCTTCAAGTTCTGTGCCTTTGAACTTTCACCATGAAGTAGTATTTTTAAAATGGCCTGGACAAAGGTAGCCACTGTGGTCAGCAGTTATTATGAAGTCTGTAATCTTGCATATGTAATCACAATATTAATATAGCAACACAACAGTCAAATAAAGACAATCCATGACAGTTTTATTGAGCCTTTCAGTTTATGAGGTAAAAGGAAAAGCAATTCTCCTTAATACTTTACATAGCTGTAGTAAAATATCTGATGGTTACATTTCTCAAAAATTGAGATCAAGTAAACAAGCTTTAATGCCTTAAATTTTCCAGTTGACTTTTCCCTTACAATAACAACAAGCACTAATCACATAAGTGTTTGTTGTTGCCGAAGCACTGGTTTCAGTCAATATCTACTAATTCTACTTCAAAAATGAGCTTGGTATTTGGTGGAATTCTGTGGGAAACAGTCAAGGAGAAATTTGATGAAATGTGCCCACCTCAACCACTAAACCATAGATAGCATATTAGAATTGTGAAATGTGCTTATCATTTGTGTGATACAGAATCAAAAGTTCTGGGGTAGCCCAGGGATACTCCCAATACTAAGAGGAAGAGGTTTGTATTTGACTTAGAGGCTAGTTTAAGTCTCCAAAAAGTGTACTGAGTTTCAACAAGCATTCTCACCTGGATACTTCACTAATGGTACCAGATTATCCAATAATTTATGAAGGTTGCTACTTAAAAGTGAATCAGCGTTTGTATGAGGTAGAATATGTCATCTATTGTGAATTAAAAGATGAGTTTACGTTGTGCTTGCTGGTACACAACCACAATCTCTGTACTCAGGAGGCAGATGCATGTAGTACTCAGAGTTTGAGGACTCCCTGGTCTACGCAAAGATACCATCTCCAGAAAACAAAGGAGAATGAGAAGAGTTTCTTCATGCTGTACGAAGCTTTCACACGGGATGAATTTAACTTTAAGACTACAGAGAGTACTTCCAACTTTTAACTCACTCCTTATCCCCTACAAATCCCAATATCAAAACAGCTACAGATTACCTCCCCAGTTAACTACTCGATTAAGTTTGTCTAAATGGTCTACAACTGGTGCCTTTCTGCTTTTTCTAAATGTTGACAAACTGGGCCTTTCACAGAAACACTGTAATCAACAAATGCTTACTAACCCTATTTGTCCCATGGTCTCCTTCATTTTACATATGGTAAATTAAACTGTTGTTTGTTCCATTTCTAAGTTTTGAGTTCTCATTCAGTTAAATGACACTATAGCACAAAATTGTGTGTACGGGTATTGCAGCTCAAAATACACGTTTCAGCAATAGTGCATATCTGAAAATGTGACCCCTGTATACTTTGAAATGTAAGAATCTAAATAATACAAGATGTCATGGTAATCTTTAAATCCCCAGGACTTTCGGAGGCAGATGTAGGACGTGCCTACACAGGTCTAGCCTGCTAGGTGTATAGAGTAAGACCCTATCTTAAAAACAAGGAAAAACATCAACAGAAAATAACCAGCTAGCCAGTGTCACATTCCTGTGGCCTCAGCACGGACAAGGAGTATTATCCACATTGAACGTGCAGATACATAACCTCCTGCCTATCAGAAAGACTATCTGGAAAGTATTCTTGACTTGCTGGCATGCTTAAACAGCATTTTTACACCTCTAGGTAGTCTTTAAAAAATTACTGAATTGAGATGGGCGTGGTGGTGCAGGCCTTTAATCCCAGCACTCTGGGAGGCAGACACAGGTGGATAGCTGTGAGTTAAGAGGCCAGCCTGGCCTGCAAAGTGAGAGTCCAGAGCAAGGATGAGAAACCCTGTCTCAGAAAAACTGAAAAAATTACTGAATTTAGCTAATTATATACTATAGCATGCAAGATGGGAGTCCAAGAAAAATTTGTGGGCATTCTGTTTACCATGTAGACTATAATTAGAATTATGTAATTCAGGTTGAAAAGCTTGATGGTAAACTGGGGGTGGAATGGAGGGTAGATGTGGGGTATACGATATAAAGGAAAAAGGATACTTGGCATCAGGCTGTCCTTTCTTTCCATAGGCCCATTCTGGCTCAATCTCCAGTCGAGCCTTTTCTCCTTTACTCATAGTCAGGAGGGCCTCATCCCACTAAAAGCAAAAACAAATAATGTCAATTAAAAAAAAGATGTAATTACAGAACAGCAAATATATCTATTTTTAAATTCTATTGGGGCTGGAGAGTAAGCTCAGAAGTTAGGCAGCTGCTGTCTAACTCCAGCTCCTAAGAAACCCTGTCTTCTAGCCTCCATGGGCACTTATTTACACATAGTATACAGAATATAAAAATAACTTTTTTGTTCGTTGTTTTGAGACAGACCCTGGTCTTTCTATGTAGCATGGCTTACATGAGTGGATTTGTAAAATCCACTCAGCCTTTTTTTTCCCCCCATTAGGTTAGACATCAAGCCTTATACATATAAAACTATACCACCTACTAAAACCATTGGTGTTTTGCGTTCTGAGTTCAACATAGCCTTTAAGTCACATCTTAGATGTATACATTAAATAAGCATTTGGGTGTCACCATCTGAACTTCTGAACTGCAATTTAAATAGGTAGACCCTAACATGAAAATTTAAAATTGTCAACCTGACTTCTAATTTCTTCATACATTGTAAATTAGTTTATCCTACTTAAGCCCTACATCTCTTTAAGATTTACTTTGTTGTTTCTCATGTGCTTGGGCAAATAAAAGCACAATATTTCTGTTTCTATAGGTACGTCAGTAGAAAAGATGTGTTCATAATATGTGACATAAAAACTTTTCACAAAAATCTTAAATGTGAAAGGCTGTTTTCTGACATTATTATCTTATTAAGTAAACAGTAAAAGTAAGCTTATTCATAGTAATTACTCTTGAGTCCCAATTATATTACTCACTACATATATCTCTGGAATCTTGGTGTTATTTTTGGAGGCAGGATCTCAATGTAGCCCTGGTTGCCCCAGAACTTGATGTAGACCGGCTGACTTCCAACTCAAGAGCTATAGCTGCATCTGCTTATAGAGTGCTAGGGTGGAAGATTAGTGAGCAAGCATACCTGGTCCAGGATTTATTTTATAGATGATGAAAATGACACCCAGAAAACTTGTACCAGGTCAGTCAGCACGGATACTAGAAAGTCTGTCTATAGACTTAAAAGATCACTTTGTGTGTCTTGTGGCGTTCTGAATGAAAATGTCCCTTATAAGTTTATAGATTGAGCTGATGGAACTATTTGGAAGGATTAAGTGTGGCCTTGTTGGAGGAGGTGAACTGCTGGGGGTGCGTTTTATTTTTTAATGTATATGAGTGTTCTCTCTTCACATACAACAGAAGAAGGAATCATATCCCATTACAGATGGTTCTGAGCCACCAAGTGTTTGCTGGAAATTAACTCAGGACCTCTGGAGAAACATCTGCTACTCTTAACACCTGAGCCATTTCTCCAGCCCAGTCTTTGAGGTTTCAAAAGTGCAACGCCAGGCTTGATTCCTGCCAAATGCCTGTGGATCAAGATGTAAAGATCTCAGCTACTTTTCCAGCACCATGTCTTCATGCTCATGGCCATTACATTAATGGACTAAGCTCTGAAACTGTAAGCAAGCCTCTAATTTTATTTTAAGAGTTGCCTTGGTCAGGTGTCTTCACAGCAACAGAATAACTACTAAGATGTGTTTAGAATCTAACCTAGATTCTTGCATATGCTGGGCAAGTGTTCCATTACAAAGCTGTTCCCCATCCTACAATCCAAACTTTTTAGAGCCTTACACCACAAATAGCATTTTTTTAGAATACCTAGGGACACATCTGCCATCTTTATTTACTTACTCCTCTGATAACTTTGCCTACTCCAACCTTAAAACTTAACGGCTTGGCATTTTTCTTCTTCTTCGAACCTGCAAAACAGATTTTCCTTTTAGTCACATATCGTAATTTTATTTACCTTTTAAACTGTAATATTAGGTATTTAAGAACTGCCCAATCATGTTACAAGAGTAATTCTAAAGCGTGTTCAAAGTATATGATTTTTGTGACACACACACACACACACACACACACACACACACACACACACACAATTACCTATAGCTGCATGTAGGATCGAGGTTAACAAAACTGACAGGTGAGGATCAGGACCACTAAATAGCATTCTGTACTGAATCTCACTATGTAGCTGGCCTACAACTCATGACTTATACCCCGAACTTGGAGTAAATTTCCTGCCTTTTGTCTATAAAGTGCTGGGATAAAAAGCATGAGCTACCACACCAAGCTTATCTTTATTTTCTTTTATAAAATAAAAGAAAGCACTCTGGAACACTGCTAGGTTTGAATACTGGTTTTTCCTTACTAGCCTGACACTGAGACTTGGTCAGCTGGGGAACCTTAATGGGTAATTATATGTATAATATTAATGCTTTTTTCAAAGGAACAAGTCCTTCATTCCTGTGTGGCTGAGTAGTTACTGACCAGGAGCAGAGCAAATGCTAATTCCACTGCTTCGAGTGCCACAACCGACAGGCAAGCTAAACCTCTAAGCTTCAAGAGATCTAAAGCAGACATAAAGTTGTCTTCAAGTTTCTCATTCTTTGTTGCCAAATGATCAAGATTTCTTTGCCAGCCAAGAACCCATGAATGGTAGATCACCACTAAGAAAGTCTTGGTATAAAAGACATAGGGAAAAGTAGGCAAGAATAAGAATGGACATTTGCTCATTCGTGTACCGCACAAAAGTCAACACTTACTTGTTTGAATATTAGTATCAAAAACAGTTCCGTCTGGGAGTGTCCCTGTATACCAGCAGTGAACAACATCTCCCTTTTTTGGAAAATTGGTTTTATCTCCCTTTTTTAGGACAGATTTTGTGTATTTCGGTGGACCCTAAAAACAGATGCATATAGTTATGTATGTCCTTTTAAAGAGATGACAGTCATTTGTGTAAATAATGGTTACCACAGTCAGGCCAAAGTAACTAACTCCCTGTTGCCAAGAGGAAGAAACCTTCCCAACCAACAAGAATACTATTCACATACAAGGCCATAATCTAATGTTGTATAACTTAGAGCATCTTTGGAAACTAAAATTCTTAAGGCATTACTATGTTAATCATTCCATACCATAAATTTTCAGTTAGAATAAAATAACAGTTCCTAAGGTATTATGACACCCCACCACCACCAATTTGAATTGTACTGGTACCAAGAGTGATGCTGCCTCCATCCAGTCTGAAAATGAATCTTAGATGGAACCAGGAATGGTAGCACACACCTTTAATCCCAGCACTCAAAGAGGCAGAGGATGGCATATCCTAAGTTTAAAGCCAGCCTAGTCAACATAGTGAGTTCCTGACAACTCAGAGTTAAAAGCTGAGATCATGTCTCAAAACAAAAAATTTTGGAGGTGTGTCAGGGCGTGGTGGCACACACCTGCAATCCCAGCACTCCTGGAAGCAGAGGCAGATGGATCTCTTGAGAGTTCAAGGCCAGCCTGGTCTACAAAGCAGGTCCAGGACAGCCAAGACTACACAGAGAAACCTCTCCTCTTCCCCAAAAAATGGAGGTAAAAAATAGTCATGCAAATAAAGTTTCTGTGTTTAGAAATGGAACTGGTTTGTAAATCTTTTAAAACAAGTAGCAAGATTAGTTATCAAGGACTTAAAATCTACTTGGTTCCTGAGTTTGATAATTAGTGAAGTAGTATTCTCATTTTTTTTTTTTTCGAGACAGGGTTTCATAGACCAGGCTGGCCTCGAACTCAAGAGATCCACCTGCCTCTGGCTCACTGAGTGCTGGTATGTAGGCATTTGCCTACATTTCCAGCTGCCCTTATCTATTTGTATTCAATTTTTATGTACAAGTACCTCCCTTGGCTCTGTATTCCTTCACTTTCCAAACATGAATTAAACTGCTAATAATTTGCCCCTTTGCCAAAGATACTCTCACCAAAACTACACAGTGTTTCTCTGTGTAGCTCTAGCTGTCCTGGATTCACTTTGTAGAGCAGGCTGGCCTCAAACTCAGAGCAATATGCCTGCCTTTGCCTCCTGAGTGCTAGCACTAAAGGCATGCACCACTACACCCAGCCAATAAAGACTTTATTTACCAAACTAGTCAGGGTCTTATCCTCTCCTGGACTAGGTCTGAACTTTGGCTTGTGAAGACTTGAAGAAACAGTAGTAGTTTCCAATAACTCAAGGGCCTAACTCTAGGGCAGTGGTTCTTAACCTGCAGGTCATAACCCCTTTGGGTCATAATTACAATTCATAACAGTAGTAAGATTAGTTATGAAGTAGCATTGAAATAATTTTATGTTTGGGGGTCACCACAACATGAGAAACTATTAAATGGTCACAACATTAGGAAGATTGAGAATCACTGCATTAAGATTACCTTATGCCTCTGAGAAATGCAATGCAATGCTGACAGAAGTAGTTACTGTCCCAGACATCCCTCAAGATTACAGCTCTTGGCTCAAGTAGGTAGTTTAAGGGCCAACCTGGCTCCACATAGGTTTCCTATGAATACTACTACACCTTAGGTCTTAAAAACAGCTCCACTTCCTGACCCTGTTCAAGTTTTTTTGTCATTCCCTATCCTATTATTCTTCCTTAAAAGGCAGAGTCATCCATACATGTAAATGGAGCTTACTTCTCAGCAAGAACTGTACTTTAAAGCCTGCCAAGTTTATCCTCAATATAGTCAGTTCCTAGAATGATGTTAATAATTACTACTCTTATGCCCAAAGGCCCACACCATGCAGGAAACAATCTCTGTGGAATCCTATCCATTTTCAAACTCAGGACAGCTGCTAAGTATTCTCTGCAATGCTTCCTGCAAGCTTCTAACTCAACACCTGGCACCATGTTCAATTTTTTATTAAAAAAATTTTAGTGTGTATTTATGCATGTGGGTCAAAAGCTACTGTATTGATTCTCTTACCACTCCCACTCCCCACTTTTTAAGATTTATTTTTGTGTTTGTGAACGCATGGCACATGTTTGTGGATGACTAAAGGCCTGAGAGTACAATCCCCTGAAGTAGTTATGAACTGCCCACATGAGTGCTGGGAACTGAACATGGCCTTCTGGAAAAGAAGGAACCCTTTTTAACCTCTGAGCCATTTTTCTTCAAAACTCATCTCCCTCAACTTTTACATGAATTCTGGGGGTCAAAATCTGGGTGGCAGGCTTCCCAGTACACACCTGTAACCAGCTGAGCCATTTCACCAGCACTGTATTAGAATTTCATAACCATAGACCTTATACAAGAACTTATACCATATTGTTTCCTCAGGAACTCAGTATTGTCTTTAGACATTTTAAACTGTAACAAGTGGGAGGGGCTTACGGATGTTGTCCTAGTTTGCTTTCTGTTGCTAGGACTGTAATAAACACCATGATCAAAAACAACTTGAAGGGCTGGAGGAGAGAAGGCTCAGCGGTTAAGGACACTAAATGTTCTTCCAGAGGAGCTGGCTTCAAATCCCAGCACCCACATGGCAACTCACAACTGTCTGTAACTCTAAGATCTGACACGCTCACATAGACATACATGCAGGCCAAACACCAAGACACATAAAATAAATGTTAAAACAAACAAAGAAAGGCTGGGCAGTGATGGCACAGGCCTTTAAGTGCAGCACTTGAGCCAGAGGCAGGTGGATCTCGAGTTTGAGGCCAGTCTGGTCCACAGATCACACTTCATGACAAGGCTACACAGAGAAACCCTGTCTTAAAAAACAAAACAGAAACAACTTGGGGAGAAGGGTTTATTTGGCCTACATGTCTCCATCACAGCTCATTACTGAGGGAAGTTAACACAGGAACCAATGGAGGAAAGCTTGTTTTCTTATACAACCTTGGACTATACTTGCCCAGGGTCGGGTATTACCCAGTGGGTTGGGCCCTCCTACATCAAACAAGAAAATGACCCAAGACATGCCCACAGGCCAATCTGCTGGCAGCAAATCTCTAATGAGATTCCCTTGTTCCACATTACTAGCATTGTCATGTTGACAAAAACTAAGAGCCCAGATACTTCTAAATAACCTACAGCCCAGTACAGCATTTAACAACAGAGAAATAATAAATTAAGGACCAGATGGCCCCTCCTGCCTTAACAAAACACAAACCAAAATAAACAAAGCAGCCTAATTTGGGCATGGGAACCTGCCTACGCTTATAATGCCAGCACTCGGGAGACTAAGTAAGCCTGAGTTACAGCAAGCTGGGGATTCTGTCTTTGCTTCCCATTTCCTTAGAGGGCTAGAATTACAGGCAAATGGACTATTCCATCTGGCTTTACAGGGATTTTAAGGATTCAAGACTCCACTTAACTGTAAATATTTTTACCAACTGAGCCACTGCACCAGCCTATAATTTTCTTAAGAGAAATATATCCTGTGAGACATATGACAGAATAAATTGCATTGTGATTTTCAGAGTACTTTCTTGTGATTTTAGCCATGAATTAACCAAATTAACATGAATTCAGACAAGGCCTAATGAACACTTTCTGGTCAGTTCTTTACCATTTTCCTCTGTAGTTTCAAAGTACAAGCATAGAAACAACAGGGATGAATACAAGTTCAGTAAGAGGATCTAGGAAGAGGAAGAATGTGTATTTGACATCAGTGTTTATAATATAATAAAATGAGAGCCTTATTACTGTAAGACACGGGAAGAAATAAAAGGAAAATTAAATATTCATACAGGTTCTAAAGCCAAGAAATAATGGTTAAAGCTATAGGTTGTATCAAAAATAACCTTTAAGATTCTCTGGGTTGTTTGAGGCTCATAAGAAATTGTGTTTTAGTCAGGCAGTGGTGGCACACGCCTTTAATTCCAGCAGCGCTCAGGGAGGCAAAGGCAGGTGGATCTGTCAGTTCAAGGCCAACCTCGTCTACAGGGTGAGTTTCAGAATAGCCAGGGATACTCAGAAAAACCCTGTTTCTAAAAACTAAAAGAAAAAAAAAGTGTTTTACTAGAAATTCTTTTTAACAGTTTATTCTGGGGACAACCATGGCCCTCGCTGGGTTGGCACTCACTATGTAGACTAAACTGTGCTCCAAGTCCGGAGATCTGCCTTCCTCTGCCTTCTAGAGGCCTGAGATTATAGGCGTGCACCACTGCATTCAGCTTTGAACCTATAATTCTTTTACTTAGGTGGTTGAGGCAAAAAAAAAAAAAAAAAAATCAAGAGTTTGAACCCAACCTAGACTACAAAGAAAAACCATGTCTCCAAAACAAACAAACAAACCCCCAAATGATTTTATCAGATTCTTCAAACTTTATACAAGAACAGAAAACTTGTTCTGTTCTGGGAAAGATTAGACATGAACCCACACCCAGAAGCCAGGCTGTTTCCATAGTCAGGTACACCATGTTCGTTAGAAAGGCTAAAAATAACTTAGAAGGAAGTTTCTTTTATTCAGACCAACTTGGCTTCAGAACCTGGGCACTTAAAATAGCTTGGAAGCTCTGGCCAGAAGCTACCAGCTCTTTGGTTTAGTTCTATACTACGAGAAGCAGGCAGTACAGTCCAAATCACAGCTTAGCTCTGGAAAAGTAGCTGCATTCAACCACGCTTAGTTTATTCAGAGATAATACAAATGTTAGGTGGGCTCAGGGATGGACTTTATCAGGCCTTTTAATCCCTAGTCAGGTGAGGGCGGCCAGCCTATGCAAATTAGTGATGTCGTTTTCAAAATTCAAACAGATACTTGGGATTAGTTCAGGGGTATAGCACTTGCCTGCCATTTGTGAGGTCCTAGGTTCAATCCTTAGTACTACATAAAAAAGAAAAAATATATATATATACAAACCTCATCAAGAGTCTCTTCAGACTTGGATTCTTTGGGTTTATCATCATTAAGCTTCACGTTTTTCACTTGCTCGGACACTTTACTTACAGTTTCAGTACCCTTGAAACGCTGTAAAAAAAACATTCTAATATAAGTACTGAGGACAAGCTAATAACTAGGAAGAATATCTAGATTTTCCTCCTTTCAATAAATAAGCATCTGCACAATAAAGACACATTCTCTATCAGTAAAGTCAAAGAAAAGTAAACCATCCAAGAGGATCATCTAAAAACAAAGACATTACTGATTTAAATAAAAAGTCATTAAATTATGATCTTCAAACCATTTTATGATATAAGTTCTAAGTAAGCACCATGATCCGGACAAACAACTCA
>NW_026596166.1:15630789-15662244 GCF_907164565.1 Psammomys obesus | reverse complement strand
TATGATATAAGTTCTAAGTAAGCACCATGATCCGGACAAACAACTCAGGCTAGAAAGAGTATGTACACTACTCACAGCTCCTTCAATAAAATTTTCGGTAGATGGTGATCACTTCATAGTAAAAAAAAATGTTAAAGAACTTTTTAAAATCTGTTTTTCTTTAAGGCTTAACATCTAAACTAGTCTAAATTCTTTAACAACCTGTTGTAACAATAAAGAGAAAGCCAACTGACGTAATGGATTTATGACTTAAGAATTTGTTGTCTCAATTTGTACCAGTAGAAGATTTAAAAATCAGACACACAAAACTGCCTCCTTTAAGGATACCTCACACATTCAACAATGTGGTAAATTAGCCTTGCTTGCTATGACAGAAAGTTCAACTATGATCACAGCTTAAAACAAACAACCAAACAAACAAAACACCCAAAAAACAACCAAACAAAAAAAACCCTGCAGGTGAAAAACCCTAACTCATTGTTCAAAAAGAAAGGTTCATTTAAAATCTGCATGTGGAAATACTTTTTTTTGGGGGGGTATGGGGAGGATGGGACAGGGTTCTCTGTGTAGCCTTGGCTGTCCTGAAACTCACTCTGTAGACCAGGCTGGCTTCAAACCCACAGATCCACCTGCTTCTGCCTAAGTGCTGGAATTAAAGGTATGCTCCAGACATGAACTGATTGGCCTGCTCGTTGATCATTTTGATCACTTACTCCTGAGGGGGCAGTAGCCTTACTAGGCCACAGAAGAAGACAATGCAGCCACTCCTGATGAGACCTAATAGACTAGGATCAGAGGGAAGGGGAGAGGACCTCCCTTATCAGTGGACTGGGAGAGGGACATGGTTGGGGAAGAGGGAGGATGGGATTGGGAGGGGAGAAGGGAGGGACGTACGGGAGATAAAAAGTGAATAAACTGTAATTAATAAAAAGAAAAAAAAAGACAAACAAAACAACAACAACAACAAAGGCATGCTCCACCACAGCGTGGCAGAAGTAACATTTCTAAATGAAACTCTTAATAGGTTCTTATCACTTACCTTACTTTCAAAAAGATGGTTATAGGCAGTAACCAAATGGTCCTTATTAGCAGTCTTAGCTACATTTTTTATGTTTCCCAATAATTTATGTTCTGCAAGAAACTTCAAAGAAAAAAAAGGTTATTAGTTAAAACATTTTCCCTTGAGCAGGAAGGATCTAAAATTAGAAAACAGAATCTGGACTGAGGATGTAGCTCAACAGGTAGAGTGCTTCCGTGGCATGCACGAAACCCTGGGTCCAAACCACATGCCGCATGAACTGCATTTGGTCATGCACACCTAAAATCCTAGTACTGAGAGGCATCAAGACCACAAGCCAGGTATACAGGGAGCTTAAGACTAGGCTGAGATGCAGGAGACCCTGTCTCAAGATAAGAAAAAACAGAAAATGGGGCCTGGTGTGATGAAGTTATAGACGGCGGCAGGATGATCCCTTGAGCTTAGGAATTCAAGGCCAGTCTGGCCAGAGAGTAAGAACTTGATTCAAAACAAGAAACTTAGAAACAATCTTTTTGTGCTAGCTGCTATGTTTTCAATAGTAATAATGAAGAAAGAAACACTGTTTTATATACCATTTTTAAAAAGCAGACTTTAAAATATCAGGTATTAAAGTGATGGAATTATAGTATATGTAGGAGACAGATTCATTCTGACCTTTCTCCCATGACAGGACTCACATAAAAGAATAGCCATTAAGCATACTATAAGCAGCTACTCCTGGCCGAATGGTACTTGGCACACCTTTGGAAACCTCAAGCCATGTTGGATACCCTGACCTATCCACAACCCACTTTTGGGTAAGGTTAGTGTGCGTGATGTGGAGTCTTATTATCTGAACTAAAATCTTAGCTCTTACCCTAGACTAGCGATCAAGCTTTTCAAAAGACTCAGGTTTAGAACTAGAGGACAGTCTGATGACTTTGAGTTCAATCTCTGCATCCTGCATGGTAGGTGAGAACAGACTCCTGCAAGCTGTCCTCCACACACACAATGTAAATAAAGTGAAACAGACCCAGATCCTCTACCTTTGGTTCAACATTAGAAGTATATATTAAGAATGATGAAAGCTGAAGTGTAATGGTCTCTCACATAGGAGGAGACTAACAAACCTAAATTTGATTCCCAGAACCCAAAGAGAAAACTAATTCCTACAAGTTGTCCTGTGACCTCCACAAGTGTCATGGCACTCATGACCACACACATTATGCCAAAAACTAAATAAACAAAGCACCTCCCAGGCCGAGGCAGGATGGAGAGTTCTGGAACATCTTATGCTACATAGTAAAACCATCTCAAGAAACAAACAAAAAAAATCAAGCAACAGGGCTGGAGATGGCTCAGCGGTTAAGAGGACTGTCTGTTCTTCCAGAGATCCCAAGTTCAATTCCCAGCAAGCACATGGTAGCTCACAACCATCTATGAGATCAGATACCTTCTTTTGGTGTGCAGCTGTATATGAGGACAGAACACAGTATATATAATAGATAAATGAATGTTAATCTTAAAAATAACCTTTAAAAAAATCAAGCAACAATAATTAAAAAAAATCAATTCATGTTATGTTCATCTTAAAATCTGGTGAACGTTAAAAATCTTTTGTGTTAAAAAACAAAACAAAACAAAAAACCCCAAATAGCTGGGCTTTGGTGGTACATGCCTTTATTCCCAGCACTTGGGAGGAAGAGGCAGGCAAATCTCTGAGTTCGAAGCCAGCCTGGTCTACAAAGCAAGTCCAGGACAGCCAAGGATACACACACAGAGAAAGCCTGTCTTAGAAACAAGAAAATAAATAACAAAGAAAAAAAGAAACTTGTATGTCTGAGTGCCTGTGGATATACAAAAAGCATTCATGTTATGCTCAACTCAGGATTCCTCAGGTGGAGGTTCTTGCTTTCCATCTTCAGACTGGTTCCCTCTTACAGGCTGGCTGGCCTAAGGGCTTTCAAGGATTCTCTTAGTCTCCATTTCCCCTGAAACACTGTACTTACAGGCACATACCACCTCCTACAGCTTCGGTTGCTCTGGGCAGCCTAACTCATAGCATCATACTTGTGAGCCATTTCTCCAGCCCTTAATTCTGGTCTCCTTCCTTTACTGTATTTAGAAGTTCCTGGTCTCCAAATTTTCTTAATTTCTCAAAGCTGTTTTCTAAGAGATTTTTTTAAACCACTTTTTGTCACTATTGCATTTTTTCAGTCTTCCTTCCCCTCATTTTTTTCTTCTTTTGAGACAGAGTCTCAAAATATGTAACCCTAACCAGCCTAGAACTTAGTACGCAGACCTGGAACTCAGAGAGCTACCTGCCTCTGTCTCTGGGATTAAAGGTGTGTACCACCATAACCTCTACTCCTAGTAACAAAAATATTTTAAATGATAAAAGACTGGAGAAAGATGAGAGAAGTTGGTTATATAGAAGTAACCAATTACTTTAGCACTCTTGTGATTTCTTTGAAAGAGTCCAGAAAAGTATCTAAAATACAACTACAGCTCAAGAGAAAATCCATTAAGCTGGCATAAGGGTCTACTTGTAAAGGTATCTTTTCCTTTTCACTCCTGTATATTCGAACATAGTTCTTACTCTTACTACATGTTATATAAATACTGGCTGAACTATATCCTTATGCCAGGATAATTATGCATATGTAAGGATGTGGAACTCTGAGAGTTCTTGAATCTCCCCCACAAGATCCTAAGTGAAAATACAGTCTTTTCAAAAGAACCTAGAAAGCCTGGTTGGTGACCTGTCTGTATTCCCAGCACTCACACACAAAGGTAGGCAGACTGCTGAGTTCTGTGAGTTCAAGCCCAATCTGGACTAGGACAGCCAAGGCTACACAGAGAAACCCTGCCTCAGAAAAACAAACCAAAAGCAAACAAAAACAAACCTAGAAACTTTAAAAAATGGTAAAACACAGGCATGAGTATGTAAATGATCGCTGGAGAATATCCATTTAAATGGATGTCACCAGAACCATCTTTTGGTCAGGGCAGTGGTACACCCCTTTAATCCCAGCACTCTAAAGGCAGAGGCAGGCGGATCTCAGAGTTTGAAGCCAGCCTGGTCTACAGAGCTTATTTCAGGACGGCCAAAGGCTACACAGAGAAACCCTGTTTCAAAAACCCAAAAGGATTTTCTTACTTTGGAATCACAGAACACTAGATTTTTGACATTTTAGAATCTGAAAAACTGCAGAAAACCAAATCCAGGCTGGACCTTCTATTTCTAAATGGTAAACACATGCACAACGCGTCACCATTCAACAATTTAACGAGGTAGAGAACACATGGTGGCTTATGCCTGTTACCCCTAGCACTTGGCAAGGGGATCAGGAGTTTGAGGCCAGTCAGGGCTACGTGAGACGCTGCCCCCCAAAAAACATTAAGGGGAGGAGGGTAGCCAGAATGAATGATATTTCTGAAGGACAAGGCAAACGAGAATAATCTGTAACCTACAAATGGGTGGTTAAGATGGAGACAAAGCTGAAAACTTAATTTTTTTTTTTGAAAAATTTCAGAATTTTTTAAATCTGAGTGCTTATAAGTATGGAGCACATTATAAAAAAATTCGCATTTAATTCCCCTAATTATAAAGTTATTTTGTAAAAGATTTCGTAACAAAGTTAAACAGTAATGTATGGGTTTTTGAAAAATCAGATTATATAGTTCCGTAGTTAGTAAACAGGTAAGACAAGCAAGATGCACACGAGGCTCCCACAGATTTTATAGCCCTCCCATTTCGCCGTGGCCAGCACTCAGCGCCCGGGAATCATGCACTCCCGATTCCTCGCCCCCGCCCCGGACGCCAACAACGGAGGCTCCTTTTTCTCAGGTCCTCGGCCCTCAGAGATCCCGAAGGAGACTTAAATATACGACGGCAGCTCGCTCGCCTGCCCTCGGAGACAAGGCCAGTCCCCGGAGAAGCTGGGGCGGCCCAAAGGGCGGGAAGGTGCGAGCTCTCGCGGGTCGCTCGGGCCTGGCCAGCATGGGCCACGGAAGGCGAGGGCGGGGGCACCGAGGAATCCGGGATGTATGGCATCTCCGGGGGGGTGAGGCGGCCCCAGGCCGCCCAGGCCTGGCCTCCCAGATGCCTCTGGTACCGAATCTGAACCGTGATCCTGCAGAAACTTGATAATGTCCTTCTTGGGCAGCTGCTCGCTGCGCAACTGCTCCACGGTCCATGCACGCTGCGGAACGGCCGCCGCCATCTTCCCCCACTGCCTCCGCTGCACTGAGCCAGCCCGCCTCAGTCCCGCGCTGCCCCGCCCCCGGGGCGTGGCTTGAGGGCTGCGCCACGCTGGAGGGGCGGGGCCTCCGCCTCGGAGTCAGCTCACCCTTCCTGCGCAGCCCCGCCCCTGAAGCGTGGACGGGGCATGCGTCGTGCTCGATGGGGGGGCGGGACTTTGCCTTTCTAAGCCTGGGAAGTTTTGTCGGCGCCTGGCCCGGAGGCTGCGGGATACTCAGGGGCGGGGCCTGAATGGGAACCGGAGGTGGCCTTGAGTGATGTCAAGCAAGGCTGAGCTGTGAGGGCTTTGTTGAGTTCCACAGCTGAATGCAGTCAAGAAGTTAAGGCTCGGTAGTTTGACGCTTTGTGAGACGTTTTTTTGGGCATATACCTTGTCTTTAAAGGTACAGGCTGTAAACTGTTTAAAGAGACTAAGAACAGCCTTCCGGTTTTCCATCTCATTTTATCTAGTTCTACGCTAATCGCATCTGAATTGACTTAGTCCTTACCCATCAAAACAAGTTACACAAAACTAAATAAAAACTTCCCTCAAACCAAAAGACAGATGTTCGTCTACACACACATTTGGAAACTCGGATGGAAGAATGTACCTCTTTCCGATAGTGAGGGTGGCATACAGCAGGAGGTACATGATGTGTTGGTACTCTGCTTGTCTGAAGCACAAAGCTATGGCTAACAGAACGGCACACGGACGCTTACTGCTCAAAATCTGTGATTATTATGTAATAGTGCAGATACACACCGCAGATACACTGTATGCCTTGGGAGCCTGTATAGCCAGCCCCTTGCAAGCTGAGGGAGGACACTGGCCAGTTCAGGACCATTTTGGTCGACGTGGTGAGTTTCAGGCCAGAGTAGGCCTCAGAGCAAGACCCTGTGTGAAACACAAGCATATGGAGGAAAAAGAAAAAGAAATCCCATGACAGAAACTTGTTTTAGTTTCCCAGTGAATACAGGGCCAGAGCACATTTACTTTCTTTAGACAAGCAAAATGTTAAAATGATGGGTTGCCATTTCTAACACGGAAGACTACGTTTTCCTCAGCACAAATGGAGAAAAATATAAATTGTTCAATTCTATCTTACTTTTGCTTTTATTCTCATCTTCAGGCTTAAATATTCAACAACGTTAAAGTCACAAATCATGAGTGAATACTTTCCCTGAGATCTCAAAGTCATTATAAGTGGTTGCACTTTAGCAATGACACCTCATCTTTGGAAGCAAAGTAAAAAACTACCTTCTAGTATGTACTCGGGGTCTGGAAAACTCTGTGTAGCCAAGGATGACCTTGAGCTCCTGATTCTCCAGACTCCCCCTCAGGCAAGCGCCACCCCGCCAGGTTTTCGCTTGTATTTAAACCCTCTCGGAAGAGGTAAAGGAAACAAGAGCACATGCAAAAGCTTGCAAAGAATACTAAATCCAGGAGCGGGTCCCGGGACGCACGGGCAATACGCATGCGTTTCGGCGGGGTTTCCGGAATGGCAGCCAATCATATCCCCGCCGCCGAGGAGGCGGCGGCTTTTTCAAGCTCACGGCTGCGGCCGGTCCCGCCTCCGGGGTTCCAGTGCAGCGGGCGGGGCGCCGATGGGCGAGCGAGCCCGGGCGGTTGCGCTGCGGGCCGGCCGGCTTCCTCTGCGGAGCCCCGCTGCTGCTGGGCGCCATGAGCGGACGGCAGAGAACGCTCTTCCAGACGTGGGGCTCGAGCCTCTTACGAGGCGCCGGCGCTCCGGGCTGCGGCCGGGCGCCCTCGCCTGCAGTGGCGGAGGCGCTGCCGGAGGAGGAGGACGACGACGACGAGGTGCTGCTGCTGGCGGCGTGTGAGGCGGAGCGGAGGCTCGATCCCGCGGACGGCGGCTTCTGCGCGGCCGCGGGCGCCCTGTGGATCTACCCCACCAATTGCCCGGTGCGCGACTACCAGCTGCACATCTCCAGGACCGCGCTGTTCTGCAACACCCTGGTGTGCCTGCCCACCGGGCTGGGGAAGACCTTTATTGCCGCCGTGGTCATGTATAATTTCTACCGCTGGTTCCCTTCCGGCAAGGTGGTCTTCATGGCACCTACGAAACCCCTGGTGACGCAGCAGATGGAAGCCTGCTTTCACGTGATGGGCATTCCGCAGTCCGACATGGCTGAAATGACAGGTATCGGAGAAAAACTAAACTCTGGGAGAAAGGCTCTTTTTTGGAAATAACTATGCAGGCGGACGATTTCCCCAGTGCAAACATGTTCATTCTACATTCTTTCGCCTGTCGATAGCGAAGCCAAGTCAGAAGCATGTAGACTTGCTCTAGTTACCCGCAGAGATAGCTTGTAAATTGCCAGTGCTTTGAAAAAATTGTGTGTGTGCTGAACATATTTCTTAGCATCCTTCCCAAGAAGCGTTTGTTCCCTGAGGAAGTTGCTTCTCCTCAGATCTTATGTTCTTCTGTGGGAGTTACCTAAAGACATTGTAATTGCAGGCTTAGATGAGAGTTGGGTTGCTTCAGAGCTCCAAAATGTAACCAGAGCATGAATGTATTCAGAAAGTAAACCACACTACTTATACTCTTCAGATGATGGTGGTGTGCAGTTTCTGAATGTTTTGGTATGTGTTTCTTCGGTTGTGTTTTGAGACAGGGTGTTGCTGGGTAGCCTGGGCTGGCCTGCAACTCCATATGTAGAACAGGCTAGCCTTGAACTTGGAGTTGTCTTCCACCTCAAGCTCCAGAGTGCTGGGGTTTCAGGGGACTGCCATCACACCCTGCTCCACTGTCACTTTTATTCACAGGTTCAACTCAAGCCCTCAACAGGAAGGAGATATGGTGCAGCAAGAGGGTCCTTTTTCTTACACCTCAGGTCATGGTGAATGACCTGACTAGAGGGGCTTGTCCTGCTGTCCATGTAAAGTGTCTCGTGATTGACGAAGCTCATAAGGCTCTTGGGAACTACGCCTACTGCCAGGTAATGCTTTGTCAAATGCTGTTTTGTACAGAACACATACATTGTTAAGGAGTGTTTCTGGGGATAGGTCTCAGTGATGGAAAGTATGCCTAGTGAAAAGCATTACAGTCACTGGGTCAGAACAGATGGTGATGGGAAGTACATTCCCTTGTGCATTCAGATCTGTGTCTGCTGGTTTTTTTTTCTTTCTTTCTTTTCCTTTCCTTGTCCTTAACCCCTTCCCACCTCTCTCTTTTGAGACAGGATCTCACTATGTAGCTTTCCTAGCCTGCAACTCACTCTGTAGACCAGGCTGGCCTGGAACTTGAAGAGCTCTGCGTGCCTCTGCTAGAACTAACAGTGTATGCCACCACACCGCTGCCTCCCTAACTTTAGCAAGGCCATTAATGTCAGATATGGGTCCTGTTTCTTGGCTTCCTTCCCAATAAGGACTTTCCAGTTTAAGAGTTTGCTTCTCCTCATATCTTTTGCTCTTCTGTAGCAATTGTCTAAAGACAGTATATTTGCAGTCTTACATAACAGGCTGCCTTGACACTTGGGCTTCATCAGCGATCCAAAAAAGAAACATTCCAACGAACTGTCAAATTGTTCTCCACTTAGAGTACCTGACATAAGAGCAAGTAGGCAAGACTGTTTATAGTCTATAGATAAGCCTGGGCTTAGTTTAGGCAATCATTTAAAGTGGGGCATAGGTGGAATTTGGAAGTAATCCAATTTTAGAAGTGGATCTATAGCACCATCGTTTGGCCTTTGGGTAAGATGACAAACACTTGTCAGTGTTGTAAGGCGTGAGTGACATACTGTATCCAGCACACTTATCTGTGCCTCCCACTTGAGCACTCTGAAGAGCAGAAGCAGCTGTGTTTGGTCTTAGAAGTCATTCATCTCTTTTTCACTAAATGGAAATAATCCCCTCCTTCCCTCTTCTATTAAGGCGACACTGCCTATTCTGTCCTACTTCCATATTTGTCATAAAGGCAGTTTTTACAATTTGGGGGTTTTTAGCTGTGTATGTAGATGCACGTATGTAGATGAGCGGGTAGGTTTGTGCACCTGTGAGTGAAGGTGCCTTCAGAATCTAGATTAGGTTGTAGAGCTAGAGTCCCAGCTCTGCAGCGTGGGTGTCGGGACAGAACTCAAGCTCTGCAAGAGCAGTATGCATCCTTAACTGCCTGGCTGTCTCCTGAACAAGTATCTGTTGCTACTTTTAAAGGTATCACGTTTGGAGGTATCTGTTGCTATTGTGATTGTTGAGATAGGGTCTTTTTGAATCAAGGTTGACCTTTGGCTTGGAATACTCCTGACTCAACCTCAAGTGTGGAAATTATAGGTGTGTGCCATCATAGCCGGTGTCTGGAGGTGTGTCATGTCCATGCAGTAGATGAGGAGGATATGTGTCAGTGGAATTTTGAACTTTTGAGTACAGATCTTTAGAAGTACAGAAGTACAGTAGTGCAGAAAACAGGTAGTAGCTAAAGCCGGCGGTCTTTCCAAAAGGGATGATGCCAGGTTGAGGACAGAGAGTAGGAATTAGAAGAGAGAGAAAGAAGGAAAGCCAAAGACATGGATTTCACTGCCAGTTCATGGATTTGTAGTTATCTTGGAGATAAGAAGTATTGTTATTGTATTACTCTGTATTATCCTAAGGAGTATTTTTCCTTCTTTGTTTCTTTCATTTATTTTAGGTTTTTGAGTCACGGTTTCTCTGTGTAGCCCTCAGCTGTCCTGGAACACACTTTGTGGACCAGGCTGGCCTTGTACTCAAAGATCCACCTGCCTCAGCCTCCCAGATGCTGGTAATGTATCCATGAGCTACACTGGCTTCACTTCTCAGGCATGATAGTTTGCTAGATGTACTTGTCCTCGGTATATGTAACACAGAACGTTACTTGGCCCAAGACCTCTTCATTGTCTGAACGCACCCTTTGCATTCTGGTTCTCATACAGCAGTTTATTTTTTACTTGAAGTACTAGGAATGGAACTCAGCATGCTGGGCAGGCAGACTACTACTGATCATCCCCAATCCCAATAACTTTTATTTACGTGTTTTGTTATTGTTGTTTATAGACAAGGTCTTACTTATGTGGTCCAGACTGTCCTTGTACATGCTGTAATCCTTAGTTTCCTGAGAGTTGAGGTTGCAGTCTCCCACCGCATTCATCCTAAAAAGGTTATTTTTTATTTTTAAGCACCAATCCAACCTGTGGGTCATAACCCATTTGGAGGGAGTTGAACAACATTTTCACAGGAGTCACCTTAGACCGTAGGAGAACAGATATTTACAGAAAAATTACAGTTAGGAAGTAGCACCGAAAATGATTTCATGGTTGGGCTTTACCATAACAGGAGGTCCTGTATTAACCGTTTTCAGTGTTAGCAAGGTCGACAACTACTGGCTCATATCTTCGTTCCTGCACCCTTGCCTTTGCTTTTCATCCTTCTGCAGCCTCCGAGGATACCACTTGTAGCACTCTGCTGGCTAGTTTTTGTCAACCTGACTTAAAGTAGAGTCACCTGGGCAGAGGGAATCTCAGCTGTGGAATGGCCCCGTCAGAGGCCTATGTATAAGTCTGTGGGTCATTTTCTTGATTACTATTACTGTGCAGTGGCCAGCCCACTGTGAGTGCTGCCACCCCTGGCAGGTGCTTGTGAATTGACTGAGAAAGCAAGCCTCGCACTCTAGGAAGCTGCATTCCTCCCCTCCGTGGTCTCTGCTTCAGTGCCCGCTCTGATTTCCATCATTTCACCCATTAACTAACTTCTAAGATGAAATAAACCCTTTCCTCCCCAACATTGCTTTTAGTTAGTGTTTCATCACAGCAACAAAAAGCAAAGCAAAGTGAATACTGACACAAAAGTGGTTATTGAGACCATTTTATCTTGCATGAAAGTTTTTGTTTCTGCCGTGCTGGGGAAGAATCTTAAGGCCTTCCTTGTACATGCTAGGCAAACATTTTCCTACTAAGTTAACTCGTCAGGCCTTTCTATCACTTCTAGTTTTCCCTTCCGTTTCTGTACTTCACTCTGTAGCACAGGTTGGCCCAGAACTAATCTTGATTTTTAACAATTCTGCTATCTCAGCCTCCTGATTTCTATAGTTATTGGTGTGCCCCATCATGTTTGCCTTCATTAGTTCCTGGAGTAATTCTACAGAACTCTGCCTTATGTATAATGGTTATATGTCCAGCATATATATGTGTTATTTATATAACTACCTTCTATAATGTTTTGCGCATTGGTCGAGATTCAGTGTGTCATGAAATCTAAATCATTTGTTTATGGAGTGAAATGATTGGTGGTATTTCCATACACCAGACTATCAGTGTATCAATAGAGGAATAATGATAACAGACCATATGTAATACCTTGTTCAACCACTGTTGAACCACTGTTATTTTCACACTGAGCAGATGAAATTAAAGAACTTTTTTTTTTTTAAGGTTGTAAGGGAACTGGTCAAATACACAAATCATTTTCGAGTCTTGGCTCTTAGTGCCACACCGGGTAGTGATATCCAGGTAAGTACCATGACTTTCTATTTACTATGTAGAAGAAAATACAAATTTTTTATATGGGGCCAGATCAGTTTTCCGTTGTAGTGTTTATTTGGTTTGACTTGAGGACTGTGGCATTTCTACAACTGTAGAAGTTCCTTTATGTTAGTAGCAGCATTTGTCTCTCCGTCTTTTGTGTGTGTGTGAGAGAGAGAGAGAGAGAGAGAGAGAGAGAGAGATAGATATTGGGCTTTATGTAGTCTAAGGTGGCCTGGAAAGACCTTGACTTCCTTATGAGAGAGAGAGAGAGAGAGAGAGAGAGAGAGAGATATTGGGCTTTATGTAGACTAAGGTGGCCTGGAAAGACCTTGACTTCCTTATCCTCTCTGTCTCTGCTTCCTGAATGCTGGGCCTATACACATGCCATCACTAGGCCTAACTTCACGCTGTGCTGGGGATGAACCCAGGTTATAGTGCATCCTAGGGCAAGTACTCTGCCACTGCAGTAGATCCCTAGCCCAGGCTTGCATTTGCAGTGTGACTTCTGCAATAAAGACCCATGTTCTCTCAAAACCATGTTCACGTACTCATTTCTTTGTGTCCATGAGCTCTAATGTGTATTTACTGTTTTTCTGTGGACCAAATCGGGCATTATTTTGTCGCTGGTTGTCCCAGCTTTGCCCATTGGGAAGATTTTGAAATGACTTCTATGTCTGTTAGTCCTGGACCACCACACCAGACCACCTGTTCCTTTTTCAAAATATTCCTTAACTCCCTGGCATCACAAAATAGTTAGTATTCATTTTTTTTTTTTTTTCCTCTCTTCTGACCATGGAATCAACCATTTCTCTCTGGGAAATAAGAAAAATGCAGACTTCCCCTACTTGGTGCAGGTCATGGAATCTGGGCTTCATGCCTTGCATGCAGTCTGCCATTTGAGCAGTACCCTAGTCCCCAAGTCAGAGTCTGAGTTGTACTGCTGAACATGCCGATCTCTAGGTAGCATGCTGTTTGTCTGCTGGTGCTTTCACCGCTGCCACGCTGCAAGGCTCTTTCTCCTTGCATAATCTTTTGTGTTTATTTTTTGCTGATTCCATACTCCATGCGTAGTCTTCCTGACTAGTAGAAATTTCATCTCTTCTTTTCCTCTTTATTCTTGTTTAAACATGCTTAATTTTTCTGTCAGCTATTAAATCACTGCTTAAATATTCCATTTAAAAACATTTATTTTAACGAAATCATCAAAAGTCAGCTTTTTTTTTAAAAAAGATTTATTTATTATGTATACAATGTTCTGTCTGCATGTACACCTGCACGGCAGAAGAGGGCACCAGATCTCATTCTAGATGGTTGTGAGCCACGATATGGTCCCTGGGAGTTCAACTCAGGACCTTTGGAAGAGCAGCCAGTGCTCTTAACCTCTGAGCCATCTCTCCAGCAAAAGCTTCTTTTTACTGTGCTACATTTTCTTTTTATCATTTGTATGTGTGCATGTGTGTTCTTGCTTGTGCTTAAACACAGAGCTCAGAGGAAGGTGGCAGGCATCTAGCTTCGTCACCCTCCTCCATATCCCTTTGAGACAAGACTTGCCGCTGAAGCTGGAGTTAGGCTGGTAGTCATCCGGCCACCAGGCTCTTCTGGTGTCCCTATCTCTACCGCCATAGAAGCGAGTTGTAATAATGTACATACAGTCACACCTAGCTTTTACCTTTTGTTTTTGTTTTGGCTTTTTGAGACAGGGTTTCTCTGTGAAGCCCTGGCGGTCCTAGAACTCACTCTATAGACCAGGCTAGCCTCAAACTGACAGAGATATGCCTGCATCCACCTCCCAGGTGCTGATATTAATGACATTCACCACCACTGCCCAGCTCTTTACTTTTTAATGTGATACTTGTATCCAAATGGAGGTCCTCATGCTTTCATACCAAGCACTCTTACCCACTGACTCATCTTTCCAGCTCTATTGTTTCTTAATTTAGAATTTACCAGTATCTGTTTCCTTCTCTTTGAAACATATTTATTATCTTTTACTAAACTATAAAATACATGTTTGCAGTGATTAGGCCTATTTTAGCAATAGTTTATCACTGACTGAACACCTGGCTCATGAAATTTACTCAGATAGTAGCTCACGATTGTAATCCCAGCACTTACAGATCTAATGCAGGAAAATCACCTCTAATTTGAGGCCATCCTAGGTTATATAGTGAGATCCAGGCCCATCTAGCTACAATGAGACTGTCCTAAAATTATTAATAATTAAAAAAAATCCCAGGGAACAAGAAAAATTGTTGAGTGAATAAAATATAAAAAATATTGTTGGGTGTGGTTTTGTACATGCCTTTAGTTCCATCCCCGAGGAGACAGAAGCCAGCAGATCTCTATAAGTCTGAGGCCAACCTGGTCTTTGTGGTGAATTCCAGGGCAGCCAGAGCTATACAATAAGACCCTGACTCAAATACATAGATAATAATAAATGAAAGCCTTCTTTCTTTTCTTTCTTTCTTTCTTTCTTTCTTTCTTTCTTTCTTTCTCTCTCTCTCTCTCTTTCTCTCTTTCTCTCTTTCTTTCTAAGTCAGAATTCTTTTCATTTTGTTTGTTTTTCAAGACAGGGTTTCTCTGTGTAGCCTTGCCTGTCCTGGACTTGCTTCATAGACCAGACTGACAGAGATCCACCTGCCTCTGCCTCCCCAAGTGCTGGGATTACAGGTGTGCACAAACGCACTGGGCTTCCTTTCTTCTTTTATGTTTGTGAGACAGAGAGAGTCTCACTTTGTAGCTCAGTTGAAACTTAGTACAAAGGCGCTAATCATAGTGGCAGTGCTGTCGTCTTCTGATTCAGTAGTTGTAAGTCCCACTGAAAGCTCTAAGTGAGGGAAATTTACCTCAGAAGGTAGTACATCATATATCTAGTCACTGATCACTGTATTGTTATGTTTTTTATGCAGGGTTTTGAGGTGTACTTCAGGCTAGCTCCAGACCTGTAACTGAGATCGCTGTCTAACTTACACTTCACTGCTTCTGCACAGGCTGTTCAGCAGGTAATTACTAACCTGCTGATTGGGAAGATAGAGCTTCGCTCAGAGGATTCTCCGGATATTTTGCCTTATTCTCATGAAAGACGAGTTGAGAAGCTCGTTGTTCCCCTTGGGGAAGAACTTGGAGCCATCCAAAAGACGTACATCCAGGTAAGCGATTCTCATCAGTTTGTGGTTCCGATAAATAAACAGGTAATGGAATTATTTCAATTAGAGTAGAGTAGAATATATGTGCAGAGTTTCGTTTCATATAATTATAAAGTTAAAAAAATCTCTGAAATTGAAACTTTTGAGGTTCGTCATCCCTATTTTCATATGCACTAAACCAGTTTTTGTTTATAAAAATGGGCCACTTATAAAACATTAATAGCTTTAAGGCAGATGTGGTGGTGCTGGGATTGCCATTGCCTGCCTAATGAAGACATATCTAAAGGACTCTGGGCTTTATCTTTTCTTCAGTAAAACAGATGTAACCTAGTCCAGACTTGAACCTGTGCCCTGAGTGGCCCATCTACTTGAGTATTAAAGTTAGAGGAATTGTGGGAGGTCTCTGCAGGCTTTATAGAAATGGTGTGGGTGAGGGAAGAATGAAACTCAGTTCAGCCCGATTTTTGCAACTGGTGCTGGGCCAAGATTTCAAGAGTCTGACGTCAGCTCATTTATTTTTGCCATATTTAATCATAGCATAGTTGAGGGGAAAAGTTTTCAGATGACAACAGTTAACTCAGTCCCATGAGTCAACAAAGCTTAAGACATGCTTACATTAAAGCTCTTTACAGACTATATATGGTTTCATCTGTAAGATGGGTTCTTGTTGACTTACAATGCTCAAGACAAGGGTCTAGGGAGAATGAGGTAAACAAAATCCCTGCGGGCACCAGGATTGGCCCATCTCTAAGATAGCAGAGAAGTCACTTAAGCTGTTGTAAAGGACAGGTGGCATTTCTCACAAGGATGAGTTTTATGGCCTAGAAGTAACACTCAAGGTTTTACGGGAACAGTATCTGGGAAAAGTAAGACGTAAATTTGGAGAGATAGAAGTGGAGACCACCTCATCAGACAGCAAAAGATTACCAGGTTGTAACCTCATTTTCCCCCAGCATTCCGGGGAAATAGCCAAACATCTTCCCCCTTTGGAGAAACCATCTGTGTGTTTAACTGACTTCTCTAGTGCTTTTCTGTGTGCACAAGAACATTTTTGCCTTCAACAAGGAATGTGGCAACATTCCCGGTGAGTGTGTGTGCATGCACACATATGTATTCTGTGCATGCCTGTGTGTTCCTAATGGTATGACTACATCCTGCTCAGTCTGTATGGTGGTACTTATATGTATGTATGATTCAAAGCTGACCATTAGGTGTTAAATAACCAGTTGGTGTGCCTTTCCCTGGGAAGATTATTTCCATTGTTCTCAGCATTCCTTAGTTGCCTGTAGTTCTTTGTCTAGGGTTGAGGCCTCATGAGCTGATTGTATTTTTTTAAGTGAACCTTTGAACTACAGTATGAAATACACACATATTCATTGCCCACAAACTGTGGCTCTGAATTTTCACAAAGTGAACATATCCTTAATTCAGCCAGAAGTTTCTTTTTTTTTTTTTTTTTTTTTTTTCTTTTTTTTTGAGACAAGGTCTTTTTATGTATCCCTACCTATCCTGTAACTCGCCATGTAGACCAGGCTGGCCTCAAACTCAGAGATCTGCCTGCTCCTGCCTCTTGAGTGCTGGCAGAAGGTAATTTGTAATATTCTTAGAATATGATTCTCAAATGGAAATGATTTTCCTCCTCAGGTAATGTCTGTCAGTGTCTTGACTTTGTTGTTTTGACTGGGAGCAAGGGACAGGGTAGAAAGGGGGCCTGGTGTAGTTTCTATTACTCTTTCTGTGTCAGGCCAGGACATGACTGCCGTCCTACAGTGGAGAGAATAGCCATCCCAGAACAAGGAATTCTCTGGCCCACTTACCACATGCCAGCTTTGCAGCCAGTGATTAACTGCTAGAGTTTTAGTTTTGAGGCAGTTCTGTCTGTCCTTTATAGTCTCACAGGAAGAACCTTGTGTTTTCTAATCTTCGTCTTCGGGGATTAAAGGGGCTTCCCCCCCCCCCCCCCCACACACACACTTATCCCACTGAGAGATGGGATAAAGTTTCCCTTTCTTCAAATTTGAGCTTGCCCTGATTTATAAATAAGCTGGTAGGCCAGGCATGGTCACAAATACATTTATTCTCAGCACTTGAGAGGCAAAGGCAGGCAGATCTCTGTGAGTTTGAGGCCAGCCTGCTCTGCATAACACATTTGGGGCCAGCTAGAGCTACATAGTGAGAATTTGTCTGAGAAGTGGGGAGGGAGGAAGGACAAGAGAGAAGGAGGAGAAGAAGGGAGGGTGGGAGAGGGGGAGGAAGGAAGGAAAGAACAAAGTTGGGGCTGTTTGATGGTGGAGCACTTTGCCTTTGCCTGCCTTATGTAAGACTTTGGGCTCAACCCCCAATGCTGAAAAAGAAATGAAAGGAAGTAAATACTGTGTTAAAACAGAGTAGAATATCATTGACTATATGCTTCTGTTAACTCTTAGGTAGATGGTGTCTGGATATAAATGCCAGTGCTTTGGAATTTTGATGTCTTCTGTTTATTTACAAATTAATTTCATACTATATTTTACTAAATACAAAACTTTTAATATATGACAAAATCATTGTATTTGAAAACAGAAGTAAGCTTGAACTAAGTTTCTTTTAAATTTCAGATTTTGGAAGCATTTGCCAGTTCTTTGATTCATAGAAATGTTTTGATGAAAAGAGATATTCCCAATCTAACAAAATACCAGATAATTTTGGCAAGAGATCAATTTAGGAAAAACCCATCCCCAAATATTGTGGTACGTATTTTTAAATACATTTTGGTGACTGATTAAGTGTTTATGGAATGCCTGGTGAGAACTAAATGGTAATCTTTAGGTATATATCAATTAGTTTAATAAGAATTTACTTAAAATTAATTGCAGATGGGGTTCACATTTGTAATTCTTGCACTTGGAAGCTGAGCTGAGAGGATTGCTGTCAATTCAAGAACATCTTGGGCTATAGTGTGAAACTGTATCTCACATAAAAAGAGGAGAGGCAGGGGCATGACTCAGCAGCTAAAAGTACTTGCTACCAAGCCTCATGACCTGCGTTCAATCATGGAAACCCATGTGATGGAAGCAATAACTCATAACTCATGTGTCCTCTGGCCTCCTTGTGCATGCCATGACACAAATGTACTCATACATACACATAATAAATTGATAAATGTAAATAAAGCATTTAAGAAAGAATTTAGGTATGGTTTATATAATTTATGCTTTAATTAATTTATGTGTGTTTGAGTTTGAGCACATGTGTCCTGGCACTCATCAGAGTTAGAGAACAGTATTCAGGAGTCCGTTTTCACCTTTCTCCTTGTTGAGAGGCGGCGTCTTTCTTTTTGTTTGTGCTGCCTTGCATACTCCAGACTAGCTGGCACACCATCTCTGTCTTCCATTTTGCCATAAGAGTGCTGGGAATAAAAATGAGCCACACCACATCACGGGTTTTTGTATGGTTTTTTGTTTGTTTTGTTTAGTTTAGTTTGAGGTATAGTCTCAACTATATAACACTGGCTATCCCCAGACTCTGTATGTAGACAGGCTAGCCTTGACCTCATATAAATCTGCCTGCCTTTGAGGTTAAAGGCTTACACCACCATGCCGTGCTCATATGCTTGAGTCATCAGACTTGTGTTGATAGAACTGTGCAATCTCCCAACTCACATGTTTTAGCTTCTAACAAATAGTCTTTTATGGGACTCAGAGGTTAAGAGCACTGGCTGCTCTTCCAGAGGTCCTGAGTCCAATTCCTAGCAACCACATGGTGGCTCACGACTATCTGTAATGAGATCTGGTGCTCTTTTCTGGCATGAAGGTGTACATGCAGACAGCATATTGTATACATAATAAATAAATGAATCTTTAACAAAAAACAAATAGTCCTTTAGTCTATTTCTGACGAAAATTATAAGCCATAACATTTAGTCCAATTCTTGACACAAGAAGTCGGAGGAAGCATTCTAGTATACTTCTGAGAGAGAGAAAATTCTGTTTATTTATTTGTGTGTGTGTGTGTGTGTGTATGCCATACTATGCATGTGGAGGTGAGAGGAAGCTTCCTCCTACAGTGTGGGTTTAGGGATTGTCTTGATGGCAAGTAGCGGTAGCTGCTGAGCCATCTTGCTGCTCTACAAGCTTCTTGTTGAATTTGAGGAGAAAAGTAGTGGATGGATGGGAACATTTCTATTAGACTATGTCCAAAGTCAGAAGAGATGGCCATGATACAGCAGGTGCTGAGTCTTTGAACTGAGAACAGTCCACATCAGAAGGCCAGAGGCTTAAAAGAGGACAGAAACTGATGTGGCTGAGACAGGGTTTGGAAGTCACTAATGTAAGTGGGACCTCACAACACTCGTTTGCAATGTTACAGCAAGAAACTAGGGGCGGAAAGTGCATTTAAGTTGGATGTGGTGACTGATGCCTATCATGTCAGCATTGAGTAGGTTGAGGCAGAAGAGTTGCTGTGTTGCTGAGAGTTCTAAGACAGTGTAGGTTACAGTTTGGGAGCTCTGTCTCAAACAAAATAGATCAGTGCATGGAAGAAAGGAAAGAAGGGTGGGAGAGAAGGAAGTAGTTTCTTTATCAAATACAGGAAAAGAAAAGTTTTTTTGTTTTTGTTTTGTTTTTTTTTTTCCCAGCTCATGATAGACAAAGGCAGGAGGATTGCCTTGAATTTGAAACCAGACTGGTCTATAAACTTGAGTTTGAGGCCAGCTTGAGGCCACATAGCAAGACCCTGTGATACACTCAAACACACACACACACCCAGAGTCTCACAGAAATTAACAAACAAAATATGTCTTTCATGAGGCTAAGTCTATCCAGTTGTCTTCCATTTCCATCGTAACTCATGTATTTGCCTCAGTGCTTGACTTATGGTAGATAATTATTAATTGCTTTGAAAGGACACATGAACCTATATGTTGCAAGCAATTTATCTGTGAAGGAAGATAATAAATACTGGTTTCCTTTGACTGTTTTTAAGGGATAGGCTTCGTATCGAAGCCACTTGATACTTGCCATACCCTGTGCCATGACTTCCACTAGAACCCTCAAGTTATAACCAGTGTAAAGGGAGTGGTTATAAACCATATTGTGTTACAGTGACAGTTTGGCATGGAGATTGTATCTTTTTTTTCTTCTCTGGTTAAATCTGACATATGTTTCTTCCAGGGAATTCAGCAAGGCATAATTGAGGGAGAGTTTGCCATCTGTATTAGTTTATATCATGGTTATGAGTTACTGCAGCAAATGGGAATGCGATCATTATATTTCTTCCTTTCTGGAATCATGGATGGAACCAAAGGTAAATTATATGAAATTGTTTTAAAGAAGTGAAGACATGTGTTATTCTGGTTTAAGACACTGAGCAGTCTGAGTCAGCCTAAACCTGAGTAATCATCCAGTTGTATTCTGGTAACTGTTTCCTCTCCTTAGTCTTCTCAGAGATCCTCCCCACCTCCCCACCAATCCAACTCCACTCCTTTTTTCTCTTTAGAAAACAAACAGGCAGAAAAACAAAACCAAACAGAATAAGAAATTAAAACACACACACACAAGGAAAAATTACAAGAAAAACATAAACACAAACAAAAATAAAAATAGCTACCATAAACAAGTAAGAGACCAATAAGGCAAAAACTACCCAGACAAAGCAATATGAGACAAAAATCTCCGAAGAAACCATTTTGTTCCTTTTGTGTTGATTATCTATTGGTGGGCATGGGGCTTCATAAATATGGCTTATATACCCAGTGAGACTCCAGTGGAGAAAAGTAATTTTTTTCTTTGGAAGCTTCTGCCAATTGGAGATGGTTTCTAGATTAGAGATGAGAGTTTGTGTCCACTTCCTCTTCTCAGCGCTGTGTGAGTTCATGTGTTAGTCTGCTTTCTGTCTCCTGTTCTTCATGTCTCCCTGAGCCCTGAAGGGAGGAGTTTGATGGAGACATTCCATTTAGGACTGACTATTTCAAGGTCTCTCATTCTCTACACATTGTGGGTCTCTGTGCTTAGTTCCCATCTGCTACAAGGAAGAAGCTTTTCTGATGAAGGGTGAGCAACACTCTGATCTTTGGCTATACCAGAGTGTCCTTAGGAGTATAACTGTGCAACTCTGTAACTGTGTAACGACTTGAGTTAACTTTAAGTACTTTGTTTTTAAATGCTATGAACTAATGTAATGATGTTCATGTATAATTGCTTTTAATACCTTGATAGAAAATAATGCATTATGAATGTGGAACAAGAACAAATTGTTGACTTACATGTTAAAACTTGATAATTTTTTGCTTTCATTATTTAGTTTCTTTTTAATAAGTAGTAAATGGGATAGCTTTTTTCTTACTTGCGAAGCCTTTTCGTACTTCCTAAAGGAATGACACGGGCAAAAAACGAGCTCAGCCGAAATGAGGACTTCATGAAGCTCTACACTCACCTGGAGAATGTGTTTGCTCATGTGCGAGATCCCTCAGCAGCCAGCAATGCTGAGACTTTCCAGAAAGGTCTGCTATTTCACTGAAAATTATGTGTTGTTTTAACTGAGTGCAGTGATGGCTGTTTGGGGTGCCAAGGTAGGATCACTGTAGCCCAAGACTTCAGGCCAGCCTCAGCAGCATAGCAAGACCCCTTCAGAAATACTAGTAAATATAGTAAATACTACTATATTGTTTCTCTTGATTGAGATTAATGTTGAAAGTTTTCTCCGTGTATGTCTGTGTATACGTTCTTCTATCTGTGTAGCCACAGTCCTGCTTAATGCATAAGTTTTTTGATCAGTAAGTTAGGATATTAAGGTTGATGTATACAAATTTATATTAGGCTAATAAACTAAATAGATATATCATAGTAGTAGTTACTAAGTAGTGAAAATTTTCAGAACTATTCAACATCGGAATGTGGTTTAGCTAAAAATGTATCTATTCCCCTTCGTTTTGATGAATCCATTTGAATTCTCTCTCAGAATGAAATTTTCATGAAAATTAAAGTTTTTATTTGTACTTACATGCTATCTAGAGGATACTTACATTTAACAGGCAAAAAAGGTTTTTCTGTTTGAGGCTTTTTTTGAGACATAAGGCTTAGCCTTGAACATGTTCTGTCAGTGAGGTGTTGTAAGAGGTTAAAATTTACTATTGGTTTATCTTCTAGTAATGCTGCTGTTAATCCTCGGCAGCTGTATAACCAAATCACCACACAGAGACTGGGTTTTTAGTTAACCTAGAACACAGTGCTGGGCAATATTTACTGCCTCCTAAACCTCCAAGCCCTCAGTTTCTGTGAAATCTTAGGTCTGGTTCATGATCCATGTCCTCCAAGCTCTCTCCTCCAGCTCTGCTCTCCTTGCTCTGCTCCTCTCTCTTCCTCCCACTCATCTCCTGCCTTCTGGCTCCTCCCCTCTTTCCTGTCCTCTGGCTCCTCCCTGCTCAACTTTGTGTCAAGTTGCTTTTATTTTGTTCCTATTTACACAAGAGTTGAGACAGGATGCTTATAGTGAGTATCACAATGCAATATCCGGATTGAAACCAGAGAGTTGGGGGTGGGGAAATCAGCATTTGAATTAACAAGGGTAAGGCGTATACATTTTAAAAGAACATTATATCAACAGTGAGGCTGGCCTTGAAGTCTTGATTTTCCTTCCTCTACCTCCCAAGTGCTGGGATTACAACTCTGTACCACCATACTGAATGAAAATTTTAAGTTTTAACAAGTATTTTTATCTTTGTTTTAGGTTTATTTTTATTGTTTTTAAATATTTGTATGTGTGTGTCTGTGGTGGGTGGGGAGGTGCCTATGAAGGCTGGAGGAACTGGAGTTACAGGTAATTTTGAGTCACCTGATGTGGGTGCTGGGAACCAAACTCAGGCCTTCTGCAAGAGCAGTATATGCTCTTACCTTTTGAGCCACCTCTCCAGCCCTAACATGCATTTTCAAGAAGATACGTTACTTCACTGTAAGATAATTGATATGGGCTGAGCACGGTGATACACACCTTTAATCCTAACACCCTGGAGGCAGAGGCAGGCAGGTCTCTATGAATTCAAGACCATAAGTGATGTGAGAACTATAGAAAAAAATTTTTTTTTCCTTTTTGTCCCCTCTTCAGGAAATAAAGAAAAAAAATTCTTCTATAGTCATCCAAAGTTAAAGAAACTAGAAGAAGTTATAATTGAACATTTCAAGTCATGGAATGGTGGGTAACAATTCGTTTAAACACAAAGTTTAAAAAAGTTTAACTGAAAAAAACTAAAACTTGAGGGAAAAGGTGGATTCTAATTACCATGGCTAATAATATTTAGAACTGCTGAGAAAGTTTGGATAGTCAGCAAAATAAATGATGGAATTTAAGAAATCAGGTTTTACATGAAAAGTTTATTTTGACGGCAATGTAAGGGAATAGAGAATCAAACAGTTCATGTGGGCTTAGTAACTGCTGTGGTTCTAGATCACTGGCAGACAGCAGAAGAGCAAGTGGCACAGTCAGGGAAGTGTTGCTCTTAGCAGTTCTGTCTACCCCATCCCAAACGCTGAGACGCTGGGCAGTGCTGGAGTGGACATAGGCTGTAGTCATTGTTGGTGAATTTGAAGGCACAGCATATTTGAGCTCCCTGCCTGAGTAGATAGGGCCTGGAGTGAAGATGGGGAAGGTGCAGTCCGACGGGGTTCTACAGTGCATCTGTCTGCAAAGGTAAAGAAGGCAACATGCATGTACCTGAATTGAGGGATTAGTCAGGTGCTGATCCAGGCACTGAGATGATTTCTTACAGTAGCCGATGAGAACTAGGGAGTTGAAAACATCTTAAAAACTTCTTGAAGGAGTTACTGGCGACTGTTGGTTTCAGGCTTGTGCTTTCTAGTTGTTGCTCTCTAAACGCTGTTTTGTTTTGTTTTGGGAATAGTCCTAGGCATTGATCAAGCACAAGGCTTTGTACATGCTAGGCCATCTACTACTCAAGTCTCTTCTTAGCCTTAGATGCTTTTTAAAAAAACATAATGTATTTCCTCTTCCGCAGCTAAAAACACCACTGAAAACAAACACCATGAGACCAGAGTTATGATCTTCTCATCATTTCGAGATAGTGTTGAGGAAATTGCAGAAATGCTCTTACAGCATCAACCCGTTATTAGAGTGATGACGTTTGTTGGCCATGCTTCAGGGAAAAACACAAAAGGTTTTACACAGAAGGAACAACTAGAGGTAATTGATTATTAATTCTGTAGGTGATGAAATAAACATAGAATGGATTAGCTCTCTTAAAAACCCATCTTCTGGCCAGGCTGCTGTGGCGTACACCTTTAATCTCAACACTTTGGAGGCAGAAGCACTCGGATCTCCTTCGAGGCCAGCCTGGTCTACAGAGAGAGTTCCAGGACAACCAAGGCTCCACAGAGAGACTCTGTCTTGAAAAAAGAAAAGAGGAAAAACCCATGTTCTAATTGGTTACTTATAGATAATTTTATAGCCAGGATGTGGGTGGCGCATGTCTTTAATCCTAGCGCTCAGGAGGCAGAGACAGGCATTCTCTGACTTCACTGCTAGCCTGGTGTATATAGCATGTTCCAGGCCAGTCCGAGCTACAAAGCAAGACTCAGTCTCCAAAAAAAAAAAGAACACAGTAGCAAAAACAAAAAGACAATCTTATATTTAATATGCAAGTAAAGATAAGCATGTTTTGAAATATCAGATAATGTGGGGTTTTTAAAAATATTAATTATGTATACAGTGCTCTGCCTGCATGCCAGGAAAGGACATGCAGATCTCATTATGGGTGGTTATAAATCACCATGTGGTTGCTGGGAATTGAACTTAGGACCTTTGGAAGAATAGCCATTGCTCTTAACCTCTGAGCCACCTCTCCAGGCCTAGATAATGAGTTTTATATACTTTTGAAACATTTATTTATTTATTCATTCATTTGTTTAATTATATTTTGAGATAGGAGTTATATAGTGGAGCCTAGAACTGCTGATGCTCCTGTCTCTACCTCCCAAATGTGAGGATTTCAGATATTCTATTATCCTTGGTTAAAGCTGGATGATTCTGTTCTTCTATCTCTAGCTTGTTTGCTCGTGGGTTGGCAGAGTTCTAGGAGTAATAAAACATTGTTTTAAAGTTTTACAAAACTCTTATTTTTAATTGTGTGTGTGTGTAGAAATTGTAGGACAGGCTAGGGAAGCCAGCTCCTACCATCCCAGAGCTCATACACAGGTTGTGTAGCTGAGTGGCAAGTGTCCTTATGTGCTGAGTCATATTTCATGCCTGAGGCATTCTTTCTGACTTTCTTATGTATGTAGAGACGTGTGGTCTCACTTTGTAGCCCTAGGAGGCCTGCAACTCATATCTGTCTTCGGATGCTGGGATTGAAGGTGAGAACCACCACCCTGGGACTAAACATCCTTAGTGTAGATGCACCTAATCATATGCTTAGTTTCAGGATATGATACATAGGAATAATTGGCCACAGGCTTTCACCTTCCCTCTTCTCCTTTCTGTGATGCTTAAAGTAAAACCTGCGCTTCCTCATAGATTGAGAAACACGAAGTTACTGGCATCATAGTCACTATTAAAACAACGGAATTAGGATTGTTCCTTCCATTTTATCAGTATTGTTCTGGCTTATTTTCTCCTAATGCTTTATAATCTGAATTCTTACCTTTTCAAGATGAATGGGGAAATATGCAAAGTCTGTAAACCTGTGATATTTTTTTGAAGTGACTTTTGAGTTGTTTGTGTTTGAGGTGGTAAGACAGTTCCGTGACGGTGGCTATAACACGCTGGTTTCCACCTGTGTTGGAGAAGAAGGCTTGGACATAGGGGAAGTCGATCTTATAATATGCTTCGATGCCCAGAAGAGCCCGATTCGCCTCATACAGCGCATGGGTAGGACTGGCCGCAGACGGCAAGGCAGGATTGTCGTTATCCTTGCTCAGGGACGGGAAGAGCGTGTAAGTAGATTGTGTGAGCCTGACATTGAACTCTGAGAAACAACCCAAAGACAGTTGCCAATCTTAGCATTCAAAATCCAAGCACGCTTTTTTTTCCTTCCATTTTTATTAGATTCTTAATTTGTCTGATTATAAGAGAGTTTTTGGCAGAATTCACTTTCCTGATTTTTACTCATTAAAGAACCACATTTTGGTACTTCAGTATATCTCAAAGACAGGTACTGTATAACAACTAATACATATTCACTTTACCATTTCCCTATACTTCTTTTTAATGACAACTTCTCGTAGGCTGGCTTTGGACTCACTTTAGAGCTTAGGATGTCCTGGAACTGCTGGTCTTCCTGGTTTCTTTTCCGAAGTGCTGTGACTGTCTGTGTGCCACAGTGCTGCCACGGTTCATATCATGCCTTGTTGCTGTACGCTAGACGAGCACTTCACCAACTGAGCTGTACATACAGCGCCTCCCTGTACTCCCAAGACATTGATTGCTTAGATTGTTTTCTTTTATATAGAGAAAACAGTATTTTTTGCACCTTATATAATCAGCTAAATAGATAAGCAAGAAGCAAACAACACGCACCATGGATAACACATGGTATGTAGAACCTACTCTGTTGATGTTCCGGTTCTTCATCGAGTTTGCTGGTAGCTCATCTATTCGGTAAGAACTTAAACTATGCTAATACTCTCTACAGTCGTGGGTAGCAGAACTTTCTATATATGATATCACACTTTATTATAATAAAATATCAACTAATCTTATAACACATTGGGACTAGTTCGTGAGCTAACGCACAGTTTCAAAGCACAGATTCTCTCATCATCAAAAATTGTGATAGTTTTTAGAAAGTGATTTGAAATGTTTTATTCACTCTTCAGTTCGGCCTGAAAAATGAACTCTATTTGTAAGACCATTAATAATAAGACCAGTAATAATCATGTGATTATAATTTGTGTATTACCCATGAAATGATCTTAATAAATATAATGTTGACATGTCAAATTATGAGTCTACATCCTGATTTTATTACCTAGCCAGGGCACTTCAACATCTTTATTTATATTTGTATTTTCTTATGTGTAAAATAGTAAAAATGCTCATATTTAATGAGCATTTTTTGTGTTGCTCTGTAGTGTTCCAAGTGCTCTAGAGTAGCTGTTTAATCTGGTCCATGTCTGTGAGCAAAGTAATGATTTTATTGTTGGAGACAGTGAAGAAAGTAGAAATGTAGATAGATGAGCAAACTGAAATAAAGGCTTCATTTCCTTTCCTGTAAATCTTCTCTCTTACATTAAATATAACCTTATACTTGGGTACAAATGTCATCCATATCAAAAGCAGCAAGCCAAATAAATAGTTCTATGGAATTCTCACATATATGTATGTATTTTTCCTTTTTGTTGATTTTCCTCAAGAATATAACAGTTTACTAATCTGTTTTCACATTCAAGTCTATAGGAATTCTATTCCCTAGTACTTAAGTGAATCAAAGTTTAATTTTTATGTTTAAGACAATCTCAAACATACTAGTTGCTTATTATAGCTGAATGATTGTCACACAAAGAATCAAACATTTGTATTTTGTGTTTGTTTTGCAGACATATAATCAGAGTCAGTCAAACAAAAGAAATATTTATAAAGCAATTTCAGGCAACAGACAGGTGCTTCGTTTTTACCAAGGAAGTCCACGAATGATTCCTGATGAAATCAATCCCGAATTACACAAGATGTTCATCACACATGGTGTCTATGAAAGCGAGAAGTCCCGGAATATACAGCAGAAGTTGTTTTCCTCAAGGGGTGGTAAAAAAGACCTTTACTCTTGGCACATTTCTCATGCCCCTCTCCCTGTGTGTATAGTGTGCCCTGTTTTTGTTTCACAGTATAGGACTCTCCTTGCCATTTGTAGATCTTCTAAGCCAGGAGTTCCTGGGGCGTGGGATCCAGCAGCTCAGGCTCCTTTCTGTGCATTTTCACAAAGTGCTTCTCTGGATGGAACAGGCTTGAGCTTCAGTTGGACCCGGGTGCCTTCTCTTTGGCTCTGTTTCTTTTCTGTCTTTTTTCTTCATCCGTTTCAGGAAGCTGTCTTGACTCCGACCATTCTTACCGTGCTCACTGTGCACATTAGCTTTCCTAGCAGGAATCTTGCCCTTCGCATGGCATTTGTTTACAGCAGAGCCAGCAGCATGCTGAGGGCCACTGAAGATGAGCTCATTTTGCCATGGTAACATTTATGAGCCATTCCTTTTTGAATAGTACCTGGTCCCTGAATATCTTCAGTATCACTCTTGTAGATCACATGTGGCCAAAGAAGTACTGTGTTTCTAAAAGGCTTAGAGAACATTCATCAGTGCCTCTCCCCTTTCTTATTGTTTTGTCATTTTGGCGAACTACTGGAAGATGTTAGCTCCACCTGAAAGGAACAGATTATTATTATTATTATTGAATATTATTATTATTGTTGTTGTTGTTAATTATTTACTTAGTTTGTAAGCTCATCAGTATTATGGTTTTTCAAAACAGTTTCTCTGTGCAGCCCTAGCTGTCCTCGAACTCTATCTGTAGACCAGGCTGTCCTGGACTCTGTCTGTAGCCCTGGCTGTCCTGGGCTCTTTCTGTAGACCGGGCTGGCCTCACACTCAGAGCTCCACCTGCCTCTGGGATCAAAGGCATGCGCCACCACTGCCTGGTACACACCCTATCTTGATACAGTAACCTTTGAAAAACTCAGTGCATGTCTTAAGATGCTTTGAGCATTCTCTTCGGAAAGATAAGAAATTATCGATGTGAAAAGGGGAAAACACTGGTGGTATGGAAAGCTGCCTACCTAGTAGCTTTCTGGTACTATTTTACCAAGCCAGAACGGTCCTCTCCACAAAATGTAAAAACAAAACAACAACAACAGAAAAACTCACAGACGAGATAAGCACCGAGTTAGATTGCTGTATGCATTCTACACAGTCTGCTCCATAACAAAGGGAAAAGGAAGTGTCTTCTTGCATGCACAGCAGGTAGGCATGGCTCTCTCCATGAGTGTCCCAGGACTAATGGTAACCCGCCTTCATACAGGGCTGTGCCACCATTGGCCACACAGCCTGTCATCATTCCCTGCTCATTCACAGCCATTTGTACTAATGTGTTACATTTAGAAGCCAGCCTGACTACCTGGAGAGTCCCAGGTCAGTTTTGAGACTGTCTTCAAAGCAAAACAAAACAAAGTTGATATATTTGCTAGTGTATGTTTTCAAACTTCCCCCCTTCCGTTCTGATTTTTCCACTGTCTGTGATTCACCTTCCCAAAATTACATGACTATGTTCTACACTTTTTCTTAAATCATCATACATGTACGCTAGTATGTAATTCATCAAGGTGTAGAGGCCTCAAGTCCTTTTAAGTAACTGAAACATTGGCATCCCCTCCTATTTAAAAAGTTGGAGAGAGAGACAGGAGACATGGCTCAGTGGCAGAGAGCTGCTCTTCCAGGGTACCTGTAACTCCCTGTCCTAGGGGATCTGGTGTCCTCTTTTGGACTTTTTGGGAACTACACACATGTGTTTCACAGACATACATGTAGGCAGAAACATGCATACACATAAAATAAAAAGAAATAAAATATCTTTAAAAATTGAAGTAAGACAGAGAGCCCCTAGGGTCATTTAGCTCAAGCTCTTAAATTTTAGAGATGGGAAAAAATTTTCAGAAAAGTCATTGTTCTAGGAATAGTGCACACTAGTTTCCAAGTTCCCTTTTTGGGGTAACCTTTGAATTTTTTTCTGCCCGAGTCAGGCCAGAGATCTGCTTCACACTCTTTGTCTCCCTTGCCATTTTCTCCTCCAATCTGTCCCTGACTTAAAACTTAAGCTTTGGGTCCTTAATGTTACTCTCCCTTTCCTGAAGCGTCACATACTGTTTTAGTGCTGCTGTGCTGACACTCGTTTTACGTGAATGTCCAAAAGCAGCCAGACACCTCGCTCTAGTCCGCTAATGAAGCCATTGCTAAGGTTAGCTCTTAGAAGGAAAAGACCCTTTCAAAGAAGTGAGAGAAGCTCAGGCAGGCGTGTGACGGAGAAGCAATGCACAGTAGTTTTTCTGTGACCGACTCCAGTTCTCAGGAAGGGGCCTGGCTTAGGCAGAAGTAAATAGACGCACACAGGCGGAGTTCAGTTAGTATGGTGTGTTTTGTTTGTCTTGTGGGTTACTTTAAGCCTCTTTTCAACTATTGTCTCAACTTGCAGGAATGAAGGCTAGAAATTCAAATAAAGATGGACTCCTATCAGAAGAGGAATTTAACCTGTGGAATAGACTCTATAGGTTAGGAGACAGTGACACCGTTAAAGGAGTGGTGTTGCCTCAGTCTCGCTTCCTGTCTTTACAGGAGGGCGCAGCGGTGAGTTGCCTGTGCGCAGTGCTTGCGCAGTGGGTTTGGCAGCAGTGAAGTGCTTGTGATTAGAATGTCAGTTCACTTAAAGTAGTGATCACTCTGAAAAGAAAGCGCCAAAGCCAAACCTCTGAGAACCACTCCTTCTCTCATTTGCTTCCGTTAGCTGCTTTTCCTGTCGCCTGCAGTTTGATTCCTACATGCTACATGGTTAGCTTCGCCATGCAGGGTGACACAGAATGCTTGGCTATTTCCCTACTGTGCTTTTGATTCTTAGTGTTTTGCTGGCATGTGGTATTGTCCTTATTTGTTTAACCTATTTGAAACTTTAGTCAAGACTTTAATCGGATGCCATAGCTATGATGGAGAGAACTGAGCCAGGTGGCCCGTCCCCTGAGACAGCCGGAGGAAGAAGCTCAGGGATGGCTTCTTAATCTGGCTAGGGGGATGTGTTTCAGTCCCCAGCAGGCAGAATAAGGAAAGGCCGTGGACATGCAGAGTTACAGTCCAGGGATGTTATGGGCGCCACCCCATTTTCCTGTGGGGTCTATATACAGCAAAGTAGTGACTTTAAGACCAGGCATATTTTCTCAGATGTTTGCTCTTAGCATGTTTTATAGAAACAGAAATATGGTAAATCATAACTGAAGAGACAGTTAATTTTAAGTGTATTTAAAAGAGCAAATTTATACTTTACAAAATTATTTTCTTTTTTGTCCCTTGAGAATTTTAATTTAGGGTGCCAATGTGAATTTAAGTGGTTTATGTTAGGTTTGTTATTTGAAACTGACCATGTCTTTAAAATGGGGTTGTGAAAACTCATGTCTTGTTATTTCTTAAATTGTAAATTAAGACTCAAGAAGCAGCTACTGGGATCCATCAGCTCTCTCTCTCTGAATGGAGTCTGTGGCAGGATCACCCACTCTCCACCTACCAAGTGGACCACTCAGACCGGTGCCACCATTTTATAAGCATTATGCAGATGATTGAAGGAATGAAGCACGAAGAGGTAGCGTTTCCCACGGCTCTCCCTCCCTTTCCTCAGTTCTCTTCTCCTCTATTCCACTCTCCCTCCCTGTTTCTCCCTCTCCCTCTCTTCCTCTCTCTCTGTCATTTGTTGCAGACAGGGTCCTGCTGTGTAGCTTCAGTTCCAGAATAACCGCTTCAGCCTTCTGAGTGCTGGGATACAGGCATGTGCTGCCACCACTGGCCACGTGGCTGTGTTTCTCTCTTGCGAGTGTGGTGATGGAA
>NW_026596166.1:15529539-15630779 GCF_907164565.1 Psammomys obesus | reverse complement strand
TGCTAGTGTGGTGATGGAACTAGAAAACTAGAATTAACATTTCCACATTTCTTCTTCCTCCTCCTCCTGCTCTTTTTGTTTTGTTCATTTTTTTTTTTTTTTTTTGCGGGGGGGTGTCTCATGTACTCCAGGCTGCTTTGGCTTTCATATGTAGCCAAGGATGACCTGGAATTTCTAAACCTCTTCCCTTTACCTTCCTAGTGGTGGAATTATAGGAGTGCGCTGCTACGCTTCCTATATGGGGTTTTGATTAAGAATTTTCTTAAAAGTAAAACTCTATCCAAAGCTTCTGTTGTTTTTTGGGGCCTCAAAGTGTTTTGGCTAGGTAACCCCAGCACCCCATTGACAGAATTAAGAGGATGTGTTTGAAGCCAGCTTGAGCTGTGAGGCAAGACCATGTCTCAAAAAGCAAAACAGACAAACAAACAAAATGTTAGGTTAAGTTTTTCTTTGTAGGAATAGCCATCATGGTTGTCTTGAGGACTAAGAGTAAAATATTAACCAATGATTTCATAGTGACAGTATTTAGATTTTTTTCTCTTGATTTGTTAAAATTTGGGGGATTTAAAACAAAATCATTTAAATGATACAGTTTTTTAGAAAAACATTATGGAGTGAAATTCATCTCTTAGACTTGGCTTATTTTGCTTTTCTGTGACTTTCTCCTGTCTCTTGTTTTGTAGGATGAATGCAGCTATGAATTGAAAATTAAACCTTTTCTACAAATGGAGGATGTCATCCCAACATATACTCCAAGGAATGGATATAAAAATCCAGTCAGTGGCACAAGGATCACTCGAAAGAAATCTTCATTTAGACAGAGTATCAATGTAGGAAGTTCCTCCTCGGTACTGGAGTCTGATGAAGGGTCTGAGATTGCTAAACAGATGGATTCAGAGTGCACTGAAATTACTTCTCCAAGAGAAGAAGCTTCTGGAGCAATGGGAAAAGACCAGACTAGTAAACAAAACGATGATGGTGTAGAATCTTTAGACACTGACAGAGACTGTCCTGCAGAAGCAGCTCCTGGGCTCGCCCCACCCAAGGATGAAAGGATGTTGGAGGCGGGCGTAGATGGAATCACCATCATGGGTGCTGAAGATGATGGCCCTCCAGCAGCATTACTAACACACTGTCAGGTTACGAATAAATCACTTGCCAGTTACTCGTTAGAGTCTGGTTATAGTAGTTTCAGCGATGAGAAATCTATTTTATCAAATTTATGTCTTCCATTGGAAGAAGACCTGTACATAGATGGAGCGGCTGAAGAGGTTTATAATTGTCGTCCCATGACAGGAGAGGTACTAGCTAATGTGGAGAGATTTTTGTCCCATTCTCCCCCATCTCTCAGCGAACTCTCAGACTTGGAATATGAAGTTACTCAGGGTTTTGAACTTGACCATGCGTCCTGCTCACCTTACTCAGAGCATGGAAACAGTCATAAACCTGCTTTGCTGATGTCACACTCATCTGTGAATTCTCCACAAAATTTAGAATTGAATTCAGCTAAACATATTGGTCGTTCTTCTGAAAAATATTGTCTCTTTGGTACAACTGATGAAGAGATTTCTGATCAGCCCTCCTTCATTGAGTCTGATAATAAGGCCCATAATTATATTAAAAATAAAAATTTAGCATCTGAAAGCTATGGTCAAATACAAGTCAACCATGAAAATAATTTAGTTGGCAAAAATAGCCATGATGACAGTGAACCTCCAGTACTATTCTCTGATGAGGATGAGAGTTTACTGTTATTTGAAGATGGTATTGAGGAGTTAAATGGTGGGGACCCTCCTCTCTCGCACAGTAATAGTCAGCCCCTGTGTGTGTCAGAGAAGACTCTCACAACTGAACTGCCTCCAGTGTCTCACTTCATCATTTCTGATGAACTTTTGTCAGATGGTGATTCTGAACCTGAACATCAAATCACCTGTGATGCCAAGAGCTGGCAGTCTCACAAAGGCTTGAGAGATAAGCGTGAAGAGCTAAAGAACGAGGGACACACTTTCGACTGCTCTGGGGATTTATTTTCTGTTACCTTCGACTTGGGGTTTTGTAGTTCAGATTCTGAGGATGAGAGGAGTAGCACACGGGGAGCAGCTGGTCTGCCTGGAAGGCACTCTGGCCCCCAGGTAAAGGATTCCCCTGATGTTTCAGACTCCCCCGGTGCAGCCAGATCACCAAGCCCAACTGGAGAAGCGCAGTCTTCCCATTCTGCAGAGAATGAGGAGCCTACGTCTTACCGTCTTGCCCCGTGCTTGCCCTTGAAGGACAGAGTTATGAGTACGCCACTTTCCAAATCAAACATGCTGAACCCACATTCTAAGACACGGGCAGACGTGCTGAAGACACCAGATTCCACCGAGGAAAAAGCACACGTACAGGGGTTCAAAGTGACATTGAATCCAAGATTTGACGATTTAGATGAGACCAAAAGCAGTGATCAGATCTTTCTGCGCCAGTCCCCTCAACGCACTCCAGGTAAGAGCCCATCTCTGTGAAAGGTATGGCTTTCTGGAAAACATGTTCCAGAAATAAACCTGTACTATTCCAAACCTAACTTTTCATGTTATACATATCAAATTAGATAATTATAAATGTATTCTTCCTTAACTTGATGTTCACTGTTGGGAGATTTGAATGTGTATGCCACAGGAATGTTTTATGCTATTACCTGTCCAATATACAAAGAAGTGTAAAATTTGGCCCAATTACTTGTTTGTGAAGCACAAACAGTTACGTGTAAGACATTTCAAAGATGCCAGTAAAATGTAGCAATAACTACCAAATGAGTAATAAGATAATGGCTGTTTAAAAAGTTTAAAAGGCAGTGAAAAGTTGTTGAGTGAGACTACATTAGAAAGTATTGGCTTTCATTTTGGTTCCTCAGGAATATATATAATTTAGATGTTGAAAATAATAAAGAATTGGGGTGTTAAAAATAATAAAGGAAAGGAAGAAAGCCATAAGCTTTTTGGGGGAGACTTTGAAGCATTTATATAACATAATAGTTAGAAGACTAATATCATACCTCAAGACCAAGAGAAATTTCTGGATTGTATGGTCTTATGTTACAGTTATAGAAGCACTAGAAATATGAAGGTAAACACTAGGGATTAAATAACTTAATCTTGTGCCAGGTGTGGTGGTACACACCTTTCCTTGTAGCTCTCTGGAGGCAAGGCAGATGGATCTTGAGTTTGAGGATGACCCAGTCTACATAATAGCTTATTGGTCAGCCATGGTTATACAGTGAGACCCTCTCTCAAAATTAAAAAAAAAAAAAAAACAAAGCAACAAAGCTGGGCAATGGTGCCACACGCTCTAATCTCAGCATTTGGGAATTTCTGTGAGTGCAAGGGCAGTCTGATGTACAAAGTGAGTCCAGGACAGCCAGGGCCAATACAGAAACCTTGTTTCAAAAAAACCGAAAAACAACCAAACAAAAAATCAAAACAGAACAAAACGACATGACTTAAGCCGGGTGTGGTGGCTTGCGCTCAACAACCCGGCGTTGAGGGGACTGAGGTGGAAGAGCTCTGAGTTTACCAGCCTAGGCCGGATGGCTGCTGAGAGCCTGTGATTTTAGTGTCTGTTAAGTCCGATAGGAATTTCAACTCCTGATTTACTGACAGTCTGTTTCATCGGGTTGTTTATGATTTTCATCCCCATAAGTACAAAAACTGTCCTTTGGGTGTTGAATGACCCTTTCACAGGGGTCGCATAAGACCATCAGAAAACACAGATATTTACCTTACAGTTCATAACTGTAGCAAAGTTACAGCTATGAAATAGCAAAAATAATTTTAGGATTGGGGGTCACTACAACATGGGGAACTATTAAAGGTTTGCAGCATTAGGAAAGTTGAGAACCGCTGAGTTATATGAAGGCTCCCTCTGAGCCTTCAATTCCTATGTAATAACATCTTTATTACAAGATGCAGTCATTTTTCTAGTTTTGTATCAAAAGTTTTATATTAAAAATTCTCCTTGTTTTGTACATAACCATTGCTTATATACAATATAATGAATAGCATATCAATAAAATAATTATTAATAATTATTAATTACTAATAAGGGAATGTGTAGCTAGTACTTTTTGCTTGAGCTAAGTAAAAGAGGATTTAATGTTGTTTACCGTACATTTGTTTGGTGGGGGAGAAGAGTTCCTTAAAACTCCAGAGGCAGTTAAAAAGTAAGCTTCCTGAAATAATGATTGCTGTAGCTAAATGATTTATTTAAAACTGGCTTCACTGTAAGATGATGAAGGAAAAAAAAAACATTGGAATATATAATGTTCAGTGTCTCACTTAATTTTAGAAGGTCAGCAAATCAGCAGCATCTTAGCTGAGTACTTTAGAATCTCACTTAGAGATGAGCTCATCTAGAAGCTCATCAGAGTGTGGAGAAGCTCCTTCCAACAGCTGCTTTTGGAGGTCTTGGCCATGAAGAACAAGAGTCCTTCGCCCATGCATACCCTACCACTGGGCGGTCCTGCATTAGGACTCGGCACCTGTGACTGTTCCCCATGTTTCCTGGTTCCATCTCATTCTATGCAGATCCTGTGAGGTTTCTGAGCTGCATTCCTCTTGATACGATCTTGGAGATTCAGGGCTAGGGATATGTTCAGTGAGTGTATAACTTCTGTTTCTTATTTGTAAACCTCTTCACGGAGTTGCTTAGTATCTCAGAATAGTTGTGTTAGGGCTGTGATGCCATCTACTCAGGTAGCTGAGGCAATAGTGTGCTTGAACCTATGAGTTCATAACCAGACTGGACACAAGGCTTTGACTGCCACATTCCACTGCCTGCTTTGGTTGCAACTGGGCCTCTTCCTTGAATCACATTTGCACAAGCTAAAGCTTGTTGCTGTTCTTTGGGAACAAGTGATTTCTTAGGCCTTTTTTTTTTTTTTTTTTTTTTTTGCACAGATCACAGGATTGTTTGGGTGAGCTCTCTCCCTAAGAGCACTGCTCCCTTTATTCTAATACTCCTTCTCTTTCAGCACACACCTTGGCTACCACATTAAATTTCCTGACGCTCTTTTCCACTTGCATAAGAGTGATCAATAGTTATTGTGCAACAGAATCAGATTAGGCTGTCTTGAAATTTCCTCTGCTGACAAAAGGAGTCCAAAAACACTTCAGTTTAGCCTCAGGCAGATTCTCAGGCCACCTCCTTTCATTGCCAGAATATCACAGGAATATTCTCTTGAGGGAATCCCTGCAGGTGTCAGGTAGAGAATTGAACTGTGCAAAGAGAAAAGAATTAAAGCCTGGTACAGATCGTCTCCATCAACCTGGATCAGACTTGAGGAAGCCTGATGCCAGGTGGCTCATTGTCAGCATATTTAAAACACAGCACAATCTGGGAAAAGGTTTCCAGGCAAGAATCAGTCCAACTCCAGGTGTATGATAGAACCTAAGGTGTAACTACAGAGAAACTTCTTTACAAAGTACATGTGACCATGAGGGTGGGTTCTCTAGCTAAAAGGGCTAGAATCTAGTGTGGTCTCTGACTGATAGTATTGAGGCCTGGGGTCCATAAAGTCATGTGATGTATCCATTCAGGACAGGTAATGATCTACTGCGGGAAGAGTCTGGGATAATCACTCTGGGGATTTTGGTGGGGTCTGCCTCCACAGATAGCAAACAGGTCACCAGTTCATTAACAAAGTCCTCTTCCAGCCTTCTGGGCTGGAAAGCTGGTATTTTATCTCCTCCACTGAGAAGAGGCCCCTATCTGTTTAACATTGCTGGTTTCCCTAGTGATCTGGGGGCACAAGGACCTTTGTGCCCCCAGCAGCAGTCTCTGTTCCATTTGCTGATATTGTTACTCTCTGTAACCTCTTGATCTGTGCCTTCATTGTCCACCTTGCTCTCAGTGCTGTTGTCTTCCAGGCTCCTACTAGAACCTAGAACCCTTTCTTAGTCCAAAGTCTTCTGCTTCTCTCCAAAAACCATCCTGGTCAAACCTGTCACAGTGGTGCCCTACTCCTGGTTCCAACCTCTTGGTACTTGTTTTGTTGTTGTTTTATGTACACTGGTATTTTGCATGTATGTCTGAATGAGGGTGTGGGATCCCCTGGAACAAGAGTTACAGTCAGTTGTGAGTCACCATATGGGTGCTGAGTATTGAACCTGGGTCTTCTGGAAGAGCAACCAGTGCTAGTAACCACTGAGCCATCTCTCCAGCCCTGTCTTAGTTACATTTTGATTGCTGTGAAGAGAGCTCGTAACCATGACAACATATAGAAGAAAGAGTTTATTGGCATTTAGAGTTTAGAGAGTGAGTCCATGAACATCTTGGTGGGAAGCACACACAGCAGTGTGTGTGATGTGTGGTGTATGGAGAATGGGGTACACACATGGCGCTTTGAGTGTGTGGGTGTCAAAGGACAACTTTTAGGGGCTCTCTCCTTTTATCATAGATTCTGTGGACAACACTCAAGTCTTCTGATTCGAATACTTATTACACACTCACGTGCGCCCTTATCTTATATTTAACTAAATATAATTTAGTTCTTCAGTGAGACCAGGTCTCGTCTAGCTGAGGATGAATTTGAAGTTTCACTCTTACCTGTATCCCTCCAATGCTGGGGTTACAGTCTTGGGCAGCTACAGCAGATTTATTTAGTACCATTCCCAGAATATTTAGTTCTGGGGCTGGAAATCCAGGAAGGCTTTGTGCATGCTGAACAAGCACTCCACCGACTGAGCTCCACCCCATTCCACCACCCTCCAGCCTCACCAGATCGTTGTTAGGAACTAAGTCTGGCCTACACTCTAGGGGAAATAAATTGTCATCAGCCAGGGAAAAGAATTTCCGAACGTATCTCAAAAGATATCACATGACTTTTATGCAAATTTTTATTAGTGCACAAAAATGTATCTTCATTCAAAGCTGTATGAAAGTGCGGAAATAGAAGTACTGAAAATGTGAAGTATTTAAGTTTCTAGATAGAGGCTGTTCTTCTGTGCTGTGCTGTGCTGTTCTGTTCTGTTGTTCTGTGCTGTGCTGTTCTCTTCTGTTCTGCTGTGCGGTGCAGTGCTGAGGACTGAAGCCAGGTCCTCACCGTATGGAACACAGATGTGCTTTACACTGATCCCCAGATAACGCCAGGGCTCATCTTCAGTACCTCTTGCCACAGACATGTAGCTTAGTTACATTTTGGTGAGTTTCTCATTGTGTTAGTTAAGGTTTTGTTCTCTAAAGAAACATCATAACCACCACACCTTTTTTTGGGGGGTGGGGGGTGTGGCCATTGAGACAGGATTTCTCTGTGCAACAGCCCTTTGCTGTCCTGGACTTGCTTTGTAGACCAGGCTGGTCTCAAACTCACAGTGATCCACCTGCCTCTCCCTCCCTGAGTGCTGGGATTACAGGTGTGAGCCACCTTGCCAGGCTCACCTGCAACTCTTACAAAGGAAAACATTTAATTGGGGCTGGCTTACAGTTGCCCACTGTTGTCATTGTCACGGCAGGAAGCATGGCGGCGTGCAGGCAGGCGTAGTGTTGGGGTGGTAGCTGAGAGTTCTAGATCTAGATCAGCAGGCAGAAGGAGGAACAAGACAGTAGGCATCCCCAGCAGCACACTTCCTCCACCAAGGCCACCCCTCGAAATAGCACCACTCCCTGCTGCCCAGGCATTCACACTTATAGGCCTATGGGAGCCGTTCCTGTTCAAACCACCATGCTCACCAATGCCTGTTTGGTTCTGCACAAGCATACGTATATGTGCTCATATGTATACACAAAAATAGAACAGCCGGGCGCAGTGATGCATGAAGAACCAGGCTTGACCCCGACCCCAACCCCAAAAGCCACCAGTCCCATGACCTAGGCCATAGGTCACCAATGCCAGAAAGAAGACAGTGGAGCCCTCTCCCCTAGGAGTAGCCTGGAGAAAACCCAGTAATATTTAACCATCACCCCTAGCAACGCCCAATCAGTGAATACCTGGAATTTTCCCAGGTGTTCTTTACAATAGGATAAGTAAAACAATTGGTTTAGCTTGGCCCTCTGGGCAAACAATTTCCCCCAGACACCAGATATTTGCAAAATGTAATCAATCATAAAACTGCCAAGCTGGGCTCTAGACTCAATGGTGGTGGTAAGGGTGTGGGCCTGAACTCGATCTTGTAACTAAAAGACCCTACTGCCTTTGCCTCAGAATCGGCTCCTGGTGGGTCTTTGGAGTCCATGAGACTTGGGCATAACAGTATGCACCTGTAATCACAGCACTCTGGGAGGCAGAGGCTGGAGGATTTCTGTGAGTTCAAGGCCAGCCTGGTCTACAAAGTTAGTCCAGGACAGCCAAGGCTTTAGAAAAAAAACCCTGTCTCAAAACAAACAAACAAACAAAAAAACAAAGAAAAAAAAAGAACTTTTAGTGTATTTGTAACATATATTTTCATGATTTAATTGCTTCACCTCCAGTCTGGAATTCATTGGCTAATCAGGGCCCATGAGATGGCTCAGTGAGTAAAGGCTCTTCCAGACAAGTGTCATGACCTGAGATTCTCCCAAGCACCCTCCTGGAGAAAGGAGAGAACAGAGTCCCGCAAGCTGTCCTCAGATCTCCGTGTGTGTGCTGTACCACGTAAATGCCCCATGCACTGTAATGTTTAATTTAAACAAATGCACATGGACTGATAAAATTACATTTGCCTTTTCTTTTTATAGTTTATTTTTCAAGTTTGGGCCTCATTTTAAAATGTATTTTTAAAGTTTTTTTCTTTTTGTTGTTGTTTTGGTTTCTTTCTTTTTTTGAGACAGGCTTTCTCTGTGTAGCCTTGGCTGTCATGGACTCGCTTTATAGACCCGCTGTCCTCAAACTCACAGACATCTGCCTGCCTTTGCTTCCCTGAGTGCTGGGCTCACAGGCATGCACAAGATTTATTTATTTATTTGTTAAGATTTATTTTTATTTCATGTATACAAGTAATGTTTTGCCTGTGCGGATGAAAGTGGACTGTATGCATGTAGTGTCTCCAGGGGTGGTCAGAAGAGGGTGTTATATTCCTCAGAAGCAGCATCACAGACAGTTGTAAGTGACGTAATGGGTGCTGGTAGCTGAACCCTATGCTTTGTGAAAGCAGCCAGTGTTCTAACTGCTGAGCCATCTCTCCAGCCTCTTAAACATGTATTTATTAGCTAATTAATGTCTTTTATTCTCCTCTGTTCTTTTATTTTTAAGATTTATATTTTTTAAATACATGTTTATATGTGCATGACTCTGAACATATGCCATCTGTTTGGGTGTCCTTGGAGGCCCAGAGTTCCAGGGCCTTGGGAGCTGCTTGGGATAGTGGGAACTGGACTCAGGCCTTCAGGTCACTAAGCTCCCTTCTCCACTGAGCCATCTTTCCAGCCCAAATGTTTTATAATCTGTATGCTGACTATGTTGTGTAGAAGAATTTTAATTTAGAACATGGCTGTTCTGGCAAGAGATCACATCCTTCTAGGTCTGTGTGACCTGGCTGGAATATAGACATGCCTTTAATCCCAGGAGAAAGAAGCTAGCAGCTCTCTAAGTTCAAGGCCAGCTTGGTATAGAGCAAGTTTCAGGTAGAGAAAAGCCTAGGTCTAGGCTTGCTGGTGCACACTCCCAGCACTCAGGAGACAGGTATGCAGGTCTCTGCGTTCCAGTCAGCTTGTTCAGAGGCAGCACAGTGGAGTTTAGTTTGTAGCAGTTCAGTTCATGGAATTTAGAGGCAGTTAATACCAGAGAATTTTACAGAGAGAGGTTTAAGAGAGAACACAGGTGAAGGCAGAATGAGCCAGAGAATGAAAAGCGGCCAGAAGATTAGAACAGATTGCTAGATTTAGTTTGAAACCAAGCAGAGCAATTCAGTGAGAAACTGAGAGAAGCCAGATTCAGTTAGTCACCTTGGAGAAGAGTTTGAGCCAGCCAGCCAAAGTTCAGAAAGAACTGGAAAGGGTGAGTTTATTCAGCAGTAAATCTCAAAGGCTGAAAACATTCTAGGCCTAGATTAGATTGTACGCAGGCTAGAAGCTTCCAGGACTAGGCCTAGGTTAGCAGACAGAGGCAGTAAGGCCTCTGAGACAACAATTAAATTGGGAATAAAAGTTCCTTTAGCAATGCTTGTCAAACTTCCGATGATCTTTTTGTTTATTTTTTATTTTGTTGAGACAGGTACTCACTATGTAGCCCTGGTTGAACTTAAACTCACTATGTAGACCAGACTGGTCTTAAACTCACTGAGATCTGCCTTCCCCACCTCTCACGTGCTAGAATTAAAGGTGTACACCACCATGCCTGGTCTGAAGACCTTTTACAAAAAGAAATTTAGGAAATTTTTAGTATATCAATGAAATGATTTCTAGTTGAGTAACTTTACTCTACTGACCAGATTCACTTTCCAATTACTTATAGTTGAACATGTAACTAGTGAGAGTGAAGATGATGTTTTCCTGAGAAAAACAAAAAAACCAAAAGGAAATGTCCTGAAGTCCCCTGAGGTAAGTCATTCATTCACCACACTGATAAAATCAAGTCAAGGCCATGCTGTCCTCTTTCAGACTTCCTGTCAGATTTTAATTACACTGCTTAGTTGTTTGTTTTATCTAGGATCAGAAAAACAGCGAAGTTGATTCACCTATTCATGCTGTTAAAAAGTCAAGGGTTCTTAGGGTAAGTAAAATTACACTTATTTTTATTTCTAGGTGTGGGGGGGTGGTCTGTGTTTTTGTCTGTGTCTGTGAGGCAATAAAAGGGCATCAGATGCTGTCTGGAGCTGAGGTGATAGTGATTGTGAGCCACCCAACTTGGGTGCTGAGAATCAAACTTGGGTCCTTTAGGATAAATAAAGTAAGAAAAACACAGGCACAGGAACAAATAATAGCGTATTTGATCTTACAAGTATATGCTTAACAGAACAGTAGACGCTGTATCTCACGTGATTATAATCTCCCCTTCTACTGGAGCTATGTATTCATTGTAAACTTTCCTGACAATAACAAGTATAAATAATGAAGAGGAAGGCAGCTCACTTGGGTGCAGGTTTTGAAGTTGAGATAAGAAAAAAAGCAGCCCTTAGCCTAAACATGGGTTGTTGTGGAAAGTTTTTTGAGAGTGTACAGAATGTATGTCACAGCTGGCAAAGAAGGGGGGAGAGGAACGTGCTGTCAACAGAATGACCAGCTCAACGCAGTGGCCCAAAGAGGGAAGTCACACTCTGGGCTGTGAGGGTTTGAACTGGAGAATCTGTCCTGCCTCCTCCAAGCCAGGAGCTTCATGGTTAAAACAGTTTCTTTATCTTTCATTTGTGTTTTACTGTAGCAACAAATATCCACAGGTGAACCTTACAGAGCTTGTGTCTAATCTAGAAGCATTTGGACAAAGTTATTTAAGAATACAGCCTACCATATTAACCTTGTATATAAAGTCACTATAAAAATTTGCTCTGACTTTCTGTCGTACCTAAAATGACTAGTGGCTTCTAAAAAGTGAGTTAAAATTCTGACAAAGCTGATAGCCATGCTATCTGTGTTCAGTGAAAATCATTCCTACTAACCGAAGTTATTTAATAAACTTTCCCTTCTTTTTCTGGCTTCGTATTATTGTGTAAAGAGAAGCGGTTGCAGAAGTGTTTAGTTAAAGTCTGTTACTGCCATTTTAATTTGTTGATTTCAAAGGATTTCTGTACGTTTGGATCAAGTTGGTCCTTTGTGAAACCCTTGAAATCTGAAGAGAACAGCGTAATACATCTGGTGTAACACTAAGTTGAGCAAATAAGACTGCTGCTCCCTGTCTGACACTTGTGGTCTATCTAGTGAGAGCAGTTGAGAATGTTGATAGTTAGAAAATAAAAGTAAAACCATCTGCTCTTGAGAAATACAGTAAATTACATCGCCCCAACTAGTTTTTTTTTTTTTTATGTAAGTATTGTGTTAACTTTTTATAGCCAGAATTCTCATCTAGTGATGAGAGTGAAGATTTTCACAGACCATGTCCACGATTGAAAGATGTCAAGGATCCTAACAGTAACAGAAAAGGCTCCAAAGTCCAAAAGAAACGAAATCATGTAAAGGTAATCTTTCCGTGTTCTTTTTAGTGTACATGATATTTGTTACGTGCTATATATACATGTTATAAATAGATGGATGGATAGATAGATTGGATGAATGAATGAATGAAAAAAATTAGCGTATGGGTGTTTTCCCTGTATATAGGCACCTTATGTGTGCTTGGAGTTTACGTAGGCTAGGAGAGGGTGTTGGCTCCCCTGGACCCGGAGTTACAGATGGTTGTGAGCCACCATGTGGGCTCTGGGAAGTGAAGTGAACTTGTATCCTCTAGAGAAGCAGACAGTGATCTGAGGGCTGAGCCATCTCTCTAGCCCCCCAAAACCACAGTTTTTTTGAGAAGTATTTTCCCATCGATTGTAAATTTCTTTTTCAGGATTAAAAGTCTCAAAGTGTACTATTTTTGTTATTGTTGTTGTTTTTCTTTGTGTTCTGTCTTTATTTTGTTAGTGCTATGGTATTTTGAATGATTAAGTGAAGAAATTGAAATTGAGCCAGACCTGACTTTTAGGAAATTTATTTTTTCTTCAGAAAAAAAAATAGCAATTTCTTCAAACAAACAAAACAACGTTCAGTTGTTAAGAGCTGCTCTTAACAAAGGACCCAGGTTCAATTCCCAGCACTGACATGGTGGCCAGCAACCATCTGTAACTTAAGTTCAAGAGGGTCTGATGCCTCCTCTGGCCTCCATAGACATCAGGCATGCATGTGGTACACAGACATACATGCAGGCAAAATACTCACAGACATGAAAATATAAGAAAATCATAATTTATTGCTTCACTTACTTTGCGTGTGTGGCAGCGTTTGTTGCCTGCATGCTGCTGTGAGAGAGTGGAGGTCAGAGGACACACTTCTCTCCCTCCACCATGTGGGTCTCAGGAATGGAACGCTAGTTGTCAGTCCTACTCAGGTTTACCCAGTGGTCTGTCTCACTGCTCCATTCCCCCCGCCCCATCTTTGTTCATTATTTTAACTATTTGGAAAATAGTCCTTAGCAAACCTTTCTGGTCAGTGTTCCTGACATGCAGTGTTTCCATGCCAGAGCTTAGCCTTTGGAGTCTCTGTAGACTGTTGGAAACATCCAGCAAGCCAACTAGTGTCTTGAAGGCTGCTTTACCTAAAATTATCGGAAGAAATTTGATATAGGTATCTTTTTCTGTTGTAGTTGTTAATCTTACTTTTGTGTGTGTGTGTGTGTGTGTGTGTGTGTGTGTGTGCGTATGTGCTTGAAATCATTGACAAAAAAACCCCTTCTCATGACCAATAGCATCTGTACAATAGTGGGGTGGCCCTGGCTCACAGTTAATTGTGTTGTTCAACACAATTGAGAATGTATAAGGAAGTGGGGTGCAGTGGCACACAACTCTAATGCCAGCATTCAGGGAGGCAGAGGCAGGTGGATCGCTGTGAGTTCAAGGCCAGCCTGGTCTACAAAGCCGAGTGCAGGACAACCAAGGCCACATAGAGAAATCCTGTCTCGGGGCGAAGGGGGAAGGAAAAAGGAAAATGGATAAGGTGCTGGACGTGTCATGATTTCAACATTATGCATGGTCCACATGCATTGAAGCGTCACAGTGTACCCCTTAACATGTACAATCACATGCCAGTTCAGTTTTGAAATAAAAACCTAAGATTATACTTTCCAGAACAAAAATTGTACAATAAAATCATCATCATTTTCGTGGGGTGTATCTTGTTTCTTCGTAGACAATAGCTTGGAAGTTTTTAGATGATGAAGCAGAAGTTTCTGAAGAGGATGCAGCCTGCGTCTCATCAGATGAGGATGAGAGGTCCGAGAACGAGCAGGATTCCTCACTACTCGACTTTCTAAATGACCAGACCCAGCTTTCACAGGCTGTAAATGGTAAATGCCGTCACACACTTGGTAATTTCAGAGTGTCTAATGTCATATTTAAATATTATCATCTTTATTAAGAGAAAATTCTTGGCTTTGTAGAGATTAAATTTCAGAGTGTACAAACCTTTATTTGTTCACTGTAATTTAAATTCAGAAATATTTGCTTTCAGACCCATTAGTTTCTAAGCTTCTGATAACTGCAGTATGCATCTCCAGATTTCCCTAGGTGGCTCAAGCATCAAGTTCATCTAACTAGTGTTTAATGCCTACCTTACACTCTGTTCTGAAAGTGAAGAGCAGGACCACAGCTTTCTGTTCCATCAAAAGCATATAAAGACTTCAGGACTATGCCTGACCAAACCTGGTCAAATAAAAAAACTTATATGAGGCAAAAAATACTTATAGTTTCTAGATAAGGAGAAAGTGGGAAAACATGGGTTTTAATTTATTGATACCATTTTTAAGAGCCATAGCAAATAACAAGAATTTCTCTGTACTTTCTTTTAAAAAAGCTTTGAAATCTTTTTTTTTTTTGAAAGTTGCTGTGCCTGAGTAGAGAGTAGGTGTCTCTCTTCTGTGTTCAAACCACTGCATCTTCTCAGTTATGCAGCAGAAGTCTACCTGTCCACTCTGCTCCTCCACCCCTAGAACCCTGCAAGCTTTCCTGCCCAGAATCTACTCTGTCTCCCCCCGCTGGGCAGGACTCCTTACAGAGCCACACTGTTTGTGCTGCCCTCTAGCCATCCTCCTGCTTTAAAGATACTGTCCTGACAATGCCAAAATATCTGTGCTTCTACTTTCCTTCCAGGTCCCTGCTTCCGTCCTACGAAGCTAGTCCTTGTGTATTCCAGGGACACTGCTGCCTGACGGCCTTCAAATTTTTTTACTGAAATCTGCAAAAGCCACAAACATTACTGAGCTCAGAAGGCACTGAACCTTATTCTGGAGACAATGAATCCAAGATATAGAAAGGAGAAATTTATCCAAAAACAATTTTTTTTTCCTTTAAACTCGTAGTCCCTGGGAAACTTTGCTAGTTTAAGTTGTACCAGAGCAGAAACAGAATAAATGACATAGACCTGATATCTGAAAGGCCAGAATATTGATGAGCCAATCAGAACATTTCTCACTTCGCCATTCTGGCTCATCCACTCTGAATGCACTGTGCACGCTCAAAGGTTACTTTCCAACATTGCTTCCGGAAAGCGGACCTTCCTTATCTGATGAACTTAGTAAGGTTAGTGTTTTCCCCAGTTGGCTTTGTGAATCCACTGTTGAATGGCTTTCTTCACCCAGCTAGACAATGATTTTTCAAAGGCAAAACTTTCAGCAGTAGCAGCTTTATTATTTTGAGAGGTGTTTTTAATTACTTTTTTCTTAAAGTCAGGCTCTCACTATGTTTACTAGAACTCACTTTATACATCAAGCTGACCTCAGACTAACAGAAATCTGCCTATTTCTGCCTCCTGATAGATTAAAAAGCGTGTGCCACCAGGCCTATCCTATTCTCTATCCATAAGATGCCATGTTCCGCTTGATAATATAGCTATTCACATCTGACAGCATTTTAAATAATTATTTTTAGGACTCTCTCTTATCATATTTCTTTTAAAATTTAATTTTTCTTAAAAATTTTATTCTAGAAATTATAAATGGATCCATTGGTTTTTTTGTTAGTGTTTTACAACAGGATTTCACTATGTAGCTCAGATGGGCTTCTAACTTGCTACATATCCAAGATGTCATATAGGCAGAGATTTTCTTGCCTCGATTTCTGGAGTAATGAGATGGATTTGCCCAAGCTGATCTATACATGCAAACGTGTATGTGTGTGTGTGTGTGTGTGTGTGTGTGTGTGTGTGTGTGTGTATCTTCTCTATAAACTTTTTCTTAATGTTGAGCCATGTAAATTTGGAGCTGTCAAAGTTAAATGAAAATTTTCATGTAACTGATTTTGCTACTTTGTTTTTAATGCTTATGTTTACACAGATTCTGAAATGAGAGCTATTTACATGGAATCTGTACGCAGTCCATTGATGAATAATAAGTATAAAATGGTCCGTGAGAAACATAACAACATGAACATTTTTTCACAGGTACACACTGTAGAGATAATAGAGAATTTCTTGATTGTGATTTGAAATACAGTTCTAAGAATAAAGCTTCAATGTTGTTTCTAAACTTAGGAAGTAGGAGCTGGCTTGGATAATTTCACCGTGATTATTTTTTTTTCCAACTAGGAGAATTAGTTTAAAGGAAATTAATAGAATTTGATCATCTACTGGTTATTATTTTTTTCTTCTGTCATACTTCTTTGAAAATGTTTTCTTCTTTCATAAAAATGTTTCTAGAAATTACAGATAGATCTTTTACTTCTTCGTTTGTGATAGGATTTTACCGTGTAGCCAAACTTGCTATGAATCCACAGTGACACCTGTAACCCAAGACTCCCCTGCCTCCTCTGGGTGCTGACGTGTTGTTAGATTTTGGATGCGCTCTTTATTTACTTACTGAATACAGTACTGGGGATCATACGTAGTAACTCCCGCATACTAGGCAAGAGAGCTTTACCTCTGAGCTGTAACCTCTATACATGCATTGGTCTTGAGCTTGAGACCTTTTGCTTTAGTCTTGCAAGTGGATGTGATTACAAGCACATGGCACCATGCATGGCTAAGATAACTTTCATATACAGGTCATATTTTCTCTCCATAATTTGCCATGTTCCGCTTGATAATATAGCTTTTCACATCTCTATCCTGAGTGTTGTGCTTATTCTGTAACACTTGCCACAAGTTTTTCTGATGTACTTTTCTGGCTGTGTATAAATTTCTAGAGAGTAAAATGTTGCTTTTTTCTTTCTTTCCTTCTTTGTCTTTCTTTCTTCCTCCCTCCCTTCCTCCCTCCCTCCCTCCCTCCCTCCCTCCCTCCCTCCCTCCCTGCCTCCCTCCCTCCCTTCCTTCCTTCCTTCCTTCCTTCCTTCCTTCCTTCCTTCCTTCCTTCCTTCCTTCCTTCCTTCCTATTTTTTCCCCCACAAAATGAAGGTACTTAGTAGATAGTCACTGAATGGAATAAGAATTAGTTCCTTAAAGGAATGTAAATACAGACTAGTCATAAATTTAAATATTTCTGCCTGTTTTTATTATAGATTCCTGAGCAAGATGAAAACTATTTAGAGGACAGTTTTTGCGTTGATGAAGAGGAGTCTTGCAAAAGTCAATCAAGTGAAGAAGAAATTTGTGTTGATTTCAACTTAACAAAAGATTCCTTTACAGATGAGAACATAAGGTACAAAACCCGATATGCAGTAAAGCTCAAACAAATGAGCACAAAACAAAACTGCATACGGCCAAAGAGGAAATTATCTAGAATTATCCTTCCAGACAATGATTCAAGTGAGGAGGACAACACTGTGAATGACAGAGAAGGCTCTGGTCTTGATGGCAGGACTACTGACAAGCACAAACAGCAGAGCCGGCATTGCGGTTTAGGGCCTTCCGGGTCTTCACTGCAGCCTAGGGTCCTTTCCAATCCAACAGTGAGCCGGTCACCCAAGCTGGGACAGCAGGGGGTACCGGACGTAATGGATACCACTCCTGAAGTGTTGGACCTCAAGGCTCAGAGCCATAATAGAATCAAATCTACTTCCCCGCCATCTACTAGGGTTGAGTCAAGGAAGGAGTGTGGGGAACATCCAATTCAGTTGAAGGTATGTATGAAAATGAAGACAAGTGTCATTAAATGGTTTCTAAAAGGGTTGATTGTGTGTGTGTGTGTGTGTGTGTGTGTACTTGTGTGTGTGTACACGCACATGCACGTGTGCCAAGTAGCTCAATCAAAGAGAAAATAGTGTTTTGTTTTGTTTTGTTTGAAACAGGGTCTCCTGTATCCTAGATCAGCCTCATTCTTGAACCAGGGTAGGCTGACCGCCAGCCTCACCGTAGGTTCAGTGAGAGGTGTTGTCATAGGAAAGAACATGACAGAGAGTGACCAAACAGGACACTTGAGGTCTTTGTAGCTTCTGCAGGTTTACAGGCCCACGTATACCCACAGATGTGCCTATCACACACGTGTATACTACATTAATAAAGCTCTCGCAGGCAATGATGTCCAGCCTGCTGCACTGGTTGCAGTAATAGCTGCTGTTGTTGATTTGTTTAACCTAGGATCTTGCTCTGTAGCCCAGACTTGTGTCACACTCATTAGCCCATGCTGGCCTAGGGGTTGCCGGTGGATGGCGCCACATCTGGCTCTGATTTGCCAATGTTTTGTGAAAATTTTTGCATTGGAATTCATAAAAGATACAGGTTGTGGTTATCTTGGGGTCTTCATCTGGCTTCATAGATGCTGATCTTGTAGAACAAACTCAGAAACCCTGTCCTCAATTTTTGAGACAAGAGTGCAGCGTGACAATACTTCTTGTATAAATGAAGCTGTCTGCTGCCAGGCATGGTAGGAGGGTTTTGGTTACTTTTTACATCTCTCCTTTTTATAGCTCTTGTAAGATCTTTGTTGATTCTTCAGTCAGTTCCGCCAATTCAGCTCTTTCTAGAAACTCATCTATACCATTTAGGTTGTCCAGTTTGTTAGCACATAGATGTTCATTAGATTCTTTTTTCTTTTTTAGATTTTCAAGACAGGGTTTCTCTGTGTAGCTAGTCTTCACTGTCCAAGACTAGTTTGGTAGATCAGAGTGGCTTCAAACTCACAGAGATTTTCCAGCCTCTGTCTCCCAAGTGCAAGAAGAAAGGTTTTGGTTTTACAAGACAGGATTTATCTGTGTTGTCTTTATTTATTTATAAATACAGGACAGCCAGTATTTATTCCTGGCTGTCCTGGAACTCACTTTGTAGACTACAGAGAGCCAACTGCTTTTGCCTCCCAAGTGCTGGGATTCAAGTTGTGTGCCAACACACCTGGTGCCTTTTTCTTCACGTCAGCTTTTATGTCTTTTTTAATATTTGGTGAACTGATGAATTTCATTAGGGTCACTTCGGGAGCATGGCTGAGAGATTATTTGTAAGGGCACAGATGGCTACCCTGCAGAAAATGTCTCGTTTTTCCCTCAGCAAACATTAACTGCCTTTAGAGTCTCAGGTTGGGGTGGGGCCTTGTGAGCCCCTCCCACGTTGTTCTCTCTTATATTGCTAATTTTAGTGTGTGTGGAAAAGGTGATTTCAATGCTGGAGTCAACAGTGAATGATTATCTAGACACAGTGGTCTCCTGCCATCCCAACACTTTGGAAGCTAAGCCAGGATTGCCAGGATTGCACATTTGCGGTCAGCCAGGGCAGCACAGGAGTGCTCATCTTTGTTGTATGGTTGGCAGATAAGGCAAGACAGTCTTTAACATTTCCATGGACCTAAAAGCAACTGCTTCTCCAACTTGCTGCAGTTCTGGTCTCTGATTCTGGATTAAAGTTTCTAGGCCTTTTCAGTGGTCAAGTCTAGGAAGCTTTTATCATCACATGGCAGCTTCAGAATGATAGTCCCATAGCTCACATCAGTGTGGAACATTCCTGACTGGGGGAGATGGCGCAGCAGGCAACAGTGCTTGCTGCACAAACCTAACCACATAAGTTTGATGCCTGGGGCCCAAAGAAGTCGGATGATGAAGCTGCCATCTCTAATCCCAGAGACAAGAGAACTACCCCCAAAGCTCTCCTGGAGTGTGCAGCATGGCAAAGCCAACAAGATATGTTATTTCTCCGTGGTGGAAGGAGATTTGTCCACTGACCCACACCCATGTGTGTCACCAGCTCTCTGCCCTCACATACACAGTTTTCACACACACCCACAGTATAAAACAGTACATACAGCTAATGAAATCAGTGTGTGAATTTTTGAGCATGGCAGTTCTTCCCATTTAAAGAAATCATAGTTATTTACAAATTACTGACTGCTTGGTCAGCTGGATATTTAAGATTTTTTTTCATTTGTTATGGATTCTTTTAAATTAAAATCTCATGTGACTTATATGGTCGCAAATTTAAATATACAAAATAAATTCAAAGTTTCTCTTTTTATATCCTCTTCTCTTATACAAAGGAAATAATTTAAAATATATGTACATTTGTATTTCCATTTTATGAAACACATAGGAAGATTCATTTATACTTTTAATATCCTTTAAATAGACAGTAGCGTTCAATGTACACTTGTCTCCAGTTTACTTTTCATTTAAATCCCCATCCTAGGGTTTACACTACAGTAGATATATATTATCTCTATAATCCTCATTATAGGAGTATATAATATATTTCAGCCATTTAATGTATATTTAATGTATATTTGGGTTGTTCCTAATGTTTCATCCTGCTTGTGTGTGTTGTTCTTGGTCAAACCTAGTATTTTGCTGTTGAGCTACATCTCCAGCCTTTGAGGTTTTGAGACACGTTCTTTTTGCTTTTGGGTTTTTCAGTTTTGGGGGTTTTGTTTGATTGATTGGTTGGTTGGCCGTTTTTTTGTTTTTGTTTGTTAGAGATGGCATCTCATTGTGTGGTCTAGGCTGTCGTCAAGCTTCTGATCCTGCCTCAGGCTAAGTACTGGGAGACTATTAGGACCTACCACCATGTCCAGACAATCCTTTTTGGTTTTTTTTTTTTTTTTCCCCTTTAATTCTTTTATATGTTTTGTTTGGTTTTGGTTTTTGTGATTTGGGGTGGGGGTGGGGAGTTCCCTTCAAGACAGGACTTCTCTGTGTAACCTTGGCTGTCCTGGAACTCACTCTATAGACCAAGGTGGTCTCCAACTCAGAGCCCTCTCTCCATCCTCTGCCAACTCTGCCTCCTGAGAGCTGGAATTAAAGGCATGCAAGGCATGTGCTAGCTTCACCAGGCCTTTAGTTCTCATACATAGTTCTATAAGGATACTCATGTGTACCCTCTTGTCTTGCCCAGTGATGCTTTGGGATGAATTGTGTTCTGTGGTGTTACTATAAAAGGCAAATGCACACGCAATGTGACAGATGTCTCTAACTTCTCCATTGGGTTTTTTGTTTGTTTCTATAAGCAATTTAGGATTCATGCTTAGAACCTCATTAACAGAGACTAATCTAGCTCATGAGAAATGGCACTAACATATAGTTCCATGGTGGACTTTTTCCTGTTATAGCAAGGTTTGGTATAGTTCCGTCTACTCACATGACAACCATGTACATTTCTTTTTGGAGAACACTTGAAGCTATTTATTGAAGGATTTTGTCCACTGTGAGGTATTGTATATGCTTTGGCTTCAGTCTGACTAGGCTAATGGTTCATTTTTAGATCAGATTTTAAGAAGATTCCCTGTTTCCGCCTAACTGGTTCTAGCTTTCTACCTTCATGTAATAGAATTATCGTTTACACCAAATTGTTTATTTGTTTATCTTACTTTTTGTTTTAAAGGCAGAGGTGTGGGCACATACATCCCTTCTATATAAAGAAAGTCTGAGCAGGATTTGTCAGATGGCTCTACTGAGAGAATTTGGGTTTGTTTTGGCTCAGTTCACTTCCAGGGCTCTTAGTTTTGTTTCTGGCCTCTACGCTTGTCAGTTAGCTGTGCGTGTAATTTTTCTCTATAGGGCTGGACCTGAACCTTGGAGCCTGCATGTACTAGATTTGTGCCCTAACGCTAGGCGACATCGGCAACTCTGATTTTTTTTCGGGTGCCACTGGGAAGCTGGAGAGAGCTCAGTAGCCAAGAGCACTTGTTTTCTGAAGAAAACCCAGGGTCAGTTCCCAGCTTCCATGTTCAGCGGTTCCTGTTTGAGGGGTTCAGACACCCCCTCCCGGCTTCCTCGGACACCTGCACACTTGGGGTGCGCATCCATACACTCAGGCACATACGCATACACATGAGGTTTTCTTTTACGTCTTGCTAGGGTTGGGTGAGATGGCCCAGTGGGTAAAAGTACTTGCCACGCCGGCGTGGGTATTTGCGTTTGGTCTTGGTTCCTACGGAAAGGTAGCTGGAAAGAACTGACTCCGAATTGCCCTGTGATCTTCATTGTGCACCGGAGCATGCACCATTGGACACGTCATGTGATAATACAATTTCTGCAACCAGATTAAAATGACACTGGTGGGCTTTAGACACAGCTCAGTGGGACCGTGCTTGCCAGGTGTGCATGAGGCGTTGGGACAGTCCCCACTACCACCTCAACCCCTCCCTGAAAAAATGAAAAAGTGAAAAAGAAAAAGAAAAAAAATGTTATTTAAGGGTGAGGAGTATAGCTTACTGGTAGAACACTTTGTCTAGCATGCAAGCGGCCCTGGGTTCACTACTACAGAAAAAAAGAGACTCAAACATATATTTAAGGTTTGTTTTCCTGTAGAAGGAAATGTGGTCTTTCAGTAATATCTTGTGTAAAGTCCTTATTCCCAAGATACATTTCAGACTGCTTTCATGTTAACATTTTTTTTTTCCTCTAGCTTAAAAAGTACATTTTTTTCCTTGAAGACTTATTTTCTTCCTTGCTGGCTTTAGATTTCACTAAAGATATCATGTCTTCCTATTCCTATTGTTTGTTGCCAGCCATGACTTTACTTTGAATTGTTGGAGTGGTAGCTTGTTTTATCCATCGTAACTTTCATCAGGGTGAGGTCAAAGTAACGAATAATTTCAGTAGGGAGAAGCGGCCTCCTGTGTGACACTCGCGGTTCTGATGCACATTCAGCTGGACTCTGAGCTGTGCTTTCCCCCCTTTCAGGTCGATGATCATGAGGAGAGTGGCGTCCCGGCAGCACCCTCTTCTCACTCACTGCTGCCCGTGTCTGAGGGCCACCCAGCCCCTACACGTCCACAGGAAGGCAGTAGAGCTTGCATTCTTGTAGACAGTCGTGAAATCGCTTCCGGTTTAGAAGTAATTTCTTCGCTAAGAACAGTTCACGGGTTACAAGTAGAGGTTTGTCCTCTCAACGGCTGTGATTACATCGTAAGTAGCCGCATGGTTGTGGAAAGGAAGTCTCAGTCTGAAATGTTGAATAACAGCGGCAAGAACAAGTTCATCGAGCAGATCCAGCGCCTGCAGAGCATGTTTCAGAGAATATGTGTCATTGTGGAAAAAGACAGACAAAAAGCAGGTTTGCATTTCCAAATGTTTATAGGACTGTAAACAGAATTGACTGTTACTTCATTCTTCTGCTGACAGGATGTGTCACTTCATACTTAATATCATTATGTTTTTCATTAGTTATCATATTTCAATGAGGCTTCTGATTACTGAACAGTGAGAAACCGAAGGCAAAGCAGACCAATCATAAGCCTGCTCCAGGCACATTAGAAAGGGTGGTGAATTCCTTAAACAGTGCAGCCTCGGGGAGAAGAGGGCTCAGATGCTTAGGAGTCAGCGTAGGCTTGGTGGACAGGGCTGAGAATTCCACCAGACTGAACAGCTTCTTTATTACAGGGCATTAAGGTAATGGTGTTATTTGTTATAATTGTGAGTATAGTGAACGGGTACATGAGTGGGGCTAGGAGGGTTCCTTCTGAAGGTGGTAAGACTGGATTTACCTGAGTTACTAAAATAGTTGGCCTAAGCTGCAGTTAGGAATGCAGGATTGGAATTATAGCCAGGAGATGTCTCTGGTAATAACTTAATTGTTGAAGGACCTGTGGAGAAGAGTGAAAAGATCATGGGATATAGCACCACAAGATGCACTGATTTCTGGTTTCTCTACAGTTCTGTAAGTATTTCAGTGACAAACCATTGCCTCCGCATAACAAGTATATTAGTGTTGCTAAGATGCTTGCTTGCCCTGCACATTTCATGGGGTTATGAGGATGAAATAAAGCCATATTGTTGAAAACTATTATGGAAATATTGGAAAAATTAAGTAAAAGGAAATAGTGGTTTGTGTAAACATTGGTTTGGAAATTGGGCAACAGTTTCCTTCCTTGTGCTGTCATTGGTGAATTATTATCTTGTACCTTGGATAAGTCCCTTTTTATCTTGCAGGAATTTTATCCTTATTTTTCTCCTAAGTGGAAGAGTGAGGCACGAAGAAACTAGTTTAAAACAAAGCAAAAGTAATGTGGTAGAAGTGATGGGAAATATAAGAAATTTAAAATGAGGAATTATAAAATTATTTTATATTTTATAAAATTATATAAGAAAAATTTTATTACAAAAAATTGTTAATATAAGAAAAGGAAGTGAACTGGAAAGGTAAAGAATGATAACATTAGGAGGTCCTCCACATATTTTTTCAGTCACTGGAATAAATACACAATTTTACATCAACTAACTAATCCAATATTTACTGAGCTTTTTTGTAAGTTAATTTCAGACCAGATATTGGAGAATCTCCTTAAAGCTTAATTGTAGTTTCTCATTAGTAAAAGGTACCACTCATTAACTCAGTGATGAGAAGCTAGAATTCTAATAAAGTATATGAATTTTTTTCTCCCTGATTTTAGTCACTAAGCTTCATTTTTCCCTGAACATGAAATTTTTAGGAGACACATCAAGAATGTTTAGAAGAACGAAGTGCTATGACAGTCTTCTGACCACCTTAGTTGGCGCTGGAATCCGAATCCTCTTCAGCTCTGGACAAGAAGAAACTGCAGATTTACTAAAGGAGCTATCACTGGTAGAACAAAGAAAGAATGTTGGTATTCATACTCCTGCAGTGCTAACTAATAGTAAATGTGAGGCGCTTCAGTTCTACTTAAGTATTCCCAGTGTGAGTTACATAACTGCCCTAAATATGTGTCACCAGTTCTCATCAGTGAAAAAGATGGCTAACAGGTATGTCTTTTTCATTAGTATTTTCAAATGGTTACTATTTTTTTTTTATTTCATTTGTGTGTGTGTGTGTGTGTTGTAGAGGAATTTTAATTCAGTAACATGGCTGCTCTGGCAAGAAGTCACATCCAAAGACCTTCTAGTCTGTGTGATCTGGCAGGAATGCAGACATGCTTTGTTTGGATTACAATATCTTCTGGATAGAATACAGACATGCCCTTAGTACATACCCCTAATCCCAAACAGTAGAGGTAAGTTTAGTTTCTAGAAGGAAATAGCCATGTTTGAAAGTGACATCTAATTGAGAGGCAGGCAGAATGAATCACAAATAGGATATACCGAACTCTAAAGAGGATGGGACAGGAAAGAGAGACTACTTTAGAGCAGCACAGGGAGATAGAGGAAGGTTTGTTTTTACCGAGAGTTTTTAATTGGGGCAGTTTTATAGAGACAGGTTGCAGAGAGAACAAGCTACATACAGCTGAAGACAGAATGAGCAAGAGAATGAAAAGGAGCCAGAAGATTAAAGCATATTGCCAGAATAAGTTGAGGCCAGGCAGAGCAATTCAGTCAGGATTGGGCCAGAACAGGTGAGTTGAACCAGCCACTGAGGGTTCAGAAAGAGCTAGGAAGGATTGGGAATGGCCCTCATCTCATCCCCTCATCTGAGCAAATTAAAAACAACCCATGCATGCATGTGTATCCCCGTGTACCAGAGTTTGCACAGCAAAGTCAAAGGACAGCTTTTGAGAGTTGGTTCTATCCCATGTGAAGGCTCGGGGATTAAACCCAAGTGGTCAGGCTCTGCGCCAGACACCTTTACCCATGCTGGCAGTCCCTCTGCTCTGAATCCAGGAAAAATGTTTTCTTTGCCTTTACACCTAGATTCTCCTTTCTCCATGCTTATTATCCATAGAGTTGGTATTTTAAGAATGTATGACTAGTATTTCTTGGAATTGTCTTGGTTATTGTACTTATTCTTCCGTGTGTATACTCTATTATTCTTTCCTTGTTTTTATCATATTTATTATGTTCACATAATGAGTGTAAAATCTTGTGTCTTAAACTCCCATTTTTCTGGTTACTAATAAAGTTGGTAGTCTGTTTTTAAACTAAAATGTAATCGTATCATTTCCTCCATTTCCTTTCCTCCTTCCTATCCTCGTAACCTCTCACTCTCATATTGATGGTCTTTACTATTGTTACACACATACACATAACAATATAAAGGCAACCTGCTGAATCTGTTACTTGTGTGTATGACTTCAGGACTGACCGCTTGGTATTGAATAACCCAGGGGCCCATCCCTGGAAAAGACTAATTGTCCCTCTTTGTGTCCTCATTAATTGACTATTGTTCTTTGTCTGTGGGTAGGGCCCAGAGATGTTTTTCCCCTCCCATGTTAATATGTCTATTGCTATTTACTTCTTTAGATGTTGTTTAAGCAGTGATGGTTTTGAGGGATTGTGGGTATAGCTTCCCTGTGAAGTTGACAGTAAAAACCTGCACACCTCCTAAGAGATGTCAGTCCTAGTCAACTAAGGACTTCTCCCCAAAGTCCCCACTTTTTAAAGGTTCAGTCTTCCAGTACTGCCAGTCTCAGCTTCAGGTCTCTACAGATGAATATTTGGAGGAAGATTTCAGAGATGTTTACTCCAGTGTACCTCTAAAGTTTTAAGCTGTTGTATGATTGTTTGAGATGGTTCCACTATGTAGCCTTGGACCATGCTTTTCCAAATTCAGAGATTTGCTTTCCTTTGCCTCCCAAGTGCTGGGATTCAAGGAGTGCACCACCATGCCCAGAATACTGTTGAATGTTTAAAGAAAACAGATTTTGTGCTGTTTAACTAATACTAAGGACATATTAACTAGGCGCATAATGGAAGAGGAGGTTTTGAGTGTGTGCTGCTGAGTGAAATGCCTTCTACCTGCTAGGCAAGTGTTTTACTCCATCTATCCAAAGGCATGATGAAAATACTAATTTCATAAAAGCTAAGTTCACTTTCTTGTTTTTCTCTTTTCAGTTCACCTAAAGAAATCTCTACGTGTGCACAAGTAACTCATCAAAAGGCTGAGGAGATCTATAGATATATTCATTATGTATTTGACATGCACATGTTGCCAAGTGATCTTAACCAGGATAGAATGAAATCAGATACATGCTCAGCACTCAAAGAATGACTATGAAAGAACTCTCACAACATTAAATGTACTTCAAGAATCATTGTACTTTTGTGATTACCAGTGTAAAATATGTGAATATTTCATCTCTTAAAGATATCTTTATATTGTATATATTTTTATTTATAGACCATATAATTTATTGTTTTTAAAAGGAGAAAATGCCTCCATAAGATCTGCTGTAAGTAGTTACTGATGGAGAGGGCTGAGCCCATTGTGTGTAGTGCCACTGTGTGGCCTTGGGTTCTATAAGAAAGCAGGCTGAGCAAGTCATGGGAAACAAGCCAGGAAGCAGCACCCCTCCATGCCCTCTGCATCAATTCCTGCCTCCATATTCCAGCCCTGCTTGAGTTTCTGTCGTGATGAACTTCCTTCAATGATGGACCATGATCTGGAAGTGTAAGCCAAATAAACCCTTTCCTCCCCCAACTTGATTTTTGGACATGGTGTTTCCCAGCAGTAGAAACCCTAAGACAGTCCCCAGTACCCATGTAAAAGCAGGATACAGTGGTGCACACCTGGAACCACAGTCCTTAGGACTTCAGAGCCTGGAAGACCTCAGGAGCTTGCTAACCAGTGTGTCAGAATTGGGGAGCTCCAGGTTCAATGGAAAACTGTCTAAAAATAAGATGAAGAGTGATAGATAAAAATACCCCAAGCCAGTCTCTGGCAACCACACACATGTGTACACATCTACATACATACACAGAATGGATGAGTATGCTGACTGATGATATGCACCTAAAAGACCAATACCTTGTAAGCCAAGGCACTAGGCACAAGTTTGAGGCTAGCCTCAGCTACAAACAAAAGCACATTTATTTTTGGAATTTTTCCAAGAATAAGTACTATGATCTATAACTGGTAAGCATGACTGTTAAGAAGTATTTATAAATAAGTTGTGCTGTATATGAATTGTAATATTTAATATCTTAAGTGTAGAACCTGAAGAGATGGCTGAGGTGAAGGACACACAATATCTTGCAGACCCAGCACCCCTATCAGGTGGCGTACAACTGCCTGACACTGTAAGACCTGGGGTCTCACAGCTCAGGAGTTCAAGATCACACCCTTCCCAGAAACTCCCCCAGACCAAGACTCATTGCAAAAGCAAGAGGTTTATTAACCATTGCGCAATGGGGTCACCCCTGCGGTCAGCAAAGAGTGGCACCAGGAGACAAAGGCCTTTAGGTTTTTAAAAGAAAAATTGCAGGAGATTTGAAGTTGCAGTCTTGGCAATTTAGGATTGGATGAGGAAGCTATAAAGTAAGATAATTGGTTAGTCTTAGGTGCTCAAGCTTGGCCAGTCCTGCCAAGTGTGGATGCAGCTGCAATTGAAGGTGGGGGTGGTTAGCTCATCCTTGAAGATTAGGGGCTGCAGACTTTTGGCTGGAGGTCAAAAGCTACTCAGAAGAAGTCTAGGTTTGTTGCTAAGAAATGCTATCTCAAAGACAGGAGTTTTTCTTTTTGCTGAGTGAAGGACATTGCTTGCTTGCCTTTTTTTCTATCTGTCCTCATAGATAGGGTCACATTTTTCCATTCTCTGGAAAGGTACTAAGAGGCTTTAGCTTAACCTGAACCTAAAACTCAAAACTATAGGCTTTAGAAGACATACAGGTTACAAAGTTAGTCTAACCCTTTCAACACCAGCTTCAGTGTATCAGTATCTCTGGCCTCCTTAGGCAGTGCACTGACATTGTACACACACACACATACATATACATACACAAACATTAAAATAGATGATAAAGGTGTTAAATCTCAATAATACTGAGTAAAATTTGGGGAAGTTGCGAGACAAATGATCTAATAATTAAGGTCAAATATTTAATTAAATGTATCATTCCCACCAGATGTATCCAAGTCGTCCAATATTTACCATGAACTTTTTTTGTTTTGGCTCATCTTATACCGTGTTTTATGATGGGCTTCCCTGTTTGTTTGTATCTGCAGTGTGAGAATCTTCTGTCAGTGGCTCTCCCTGCTTCCACGCTTTCTCCTTGTGAGTAGGGGTTGACAAGTCTTAGGAGTGCTCCCCTCATCTTACATGCCAGGAACTTCAGAACTCATCTAATCGGATCATAAAAATGTGTCTTGAAACAAGTAGCTTGTTCATATTTACACTGTCAAATCTAGGAACAAAACCCAGAAACAAACTTTTTACATAAGCTACTTAGGTAGCTTATTTGAGGTAATTTTAAAACCTGAGAAAAGTATTCAGAAACATTGGCTGCTCTGCAATTAGCAATTACTTCTCAGATCCAAATCCATACATGGCAATTATTCAGTTTAGGTAAAGCAGATTTAATGGCCTTCTAAACACTACCTATTAACCTCAACCAGCATAGCATCATGTTAAATGCTGACAATTCACTCAAATTTCTCTTTGAAGTGAATGAAACAGTCTACAGCTACCAATAACTAGCTGGTTGTTTGGTGCAGATATTACTGGAGATTGAACCTGGTACTTTCTGCATGGTAACAGCCATTTCTAGCCTCCTCCCACCACTTATTAAGAACTTCATTTTGTTTAATATTTTAAAAACATTCATGTTCTAGTTTATGTGTTTATGTATGTGTGTGTGTGTTTGTGCACATCTGAGTGCAGGTACCTGTGACAGCCAGAAGAGTACTCATCTCCTGGAACTGGAATTACAGGTATAACAGAGATGGTGGGCACAAAATTCATGTCCATTACAAGAACAGCAAGTATTCAACTGCTGAACCATCTCCACACCCTTAATTTTGTTTTTGAGACAAAATTAAGGTTGGCCTCAAACTTGGGAGTTCCTCCTACCTGTTTCCTGAGTAGATGGTATTAATTACATGACTGAAGCACCAGGCCTAGGAACTGGCTTAAAAGAGCCTGCTCTGCATAGTGAGCTCCAGGGAGCCAGTCTATACAGCGAGACCCTGACAGGGAAGAAGAGAGACTAGAACAAAAGGAATGAATGTTATTTGTACTATATGTTCCAGTGTGGTTTTAGGAAATAAAGTAGGAAGCAGTACAAAATAACATTTTCTTTTTCTGATCAGTTTAAAAAGAAAAAAAAAAATGCAAAAACAAATACTTCACAAAGTTAAATTTTTATTTGAGCAGTCGAACTGGATACAAAGGGAGATGAACATGTTGTAAACAGCAAATAAAAGTTAGTTGTCAGAAAGGGAAAACCTTTCTGAAAGTTTTCCTTATAATGGTGGCTCTATCAACTTACACATTACACAGCTGTAGAATTCAACAGAACCGACCCTCTGGCTTTCTTTAAAATATGGTAAAGAACAATAAGAGAGGGTTTAAAAACAGACCAACTTATCGTAAAAATTTTAAGAAAAAATATCAGAAGAAAAAGCATGCACGTACAACATTAAAAAAGGTAAAAGAATTTGAATGACATAAACACTTGATGAACTCAGGGTTATAATATCAGGTGGCATGATGATGAAAGTTTTCATTCCAGTATCCATGAGTCCAAACTCTTTAACTCCAGCCCCTTATCTCTCCTCATTTAAGGGTTTTTAAATTTTTATTTAAAAGTCCATTTGAGACATGATTATTAAAGTAAACAGACTTGGATTGGTTCAAGAGACAGCTTTATATTTTTTAGTATTACAAAAATAAAATACATACACACAGGCAAAATATTTGACTTGTAAGCTGTAACACTGAGGAATGCGCTATAGGGTGTTTATATTACATATAAACCTAAGACATCTCAGAGAGACAAATCTGCATTCCTTAATTACAAAGAAAATACCATGTCATAAGATGAGTGTACTCTGCCTAATGATAAGATTGTATTTACTATCAGTCCGAATTTGAAAAATAATAATCGATTTCTTCTTCGTCTGTATCTTCGGCATCAATGAAATACTTTGCAATACCAGAGTCTTCACCTAAATCTGTAAAGACAAATTTAATGAATAGGATAAATACATTTCCAGTCATTTTGACAGAACTTAAAACAACTCCAAGGAACTAAATGATAGGTCCCTCTATTTGAGAAGCAGTTACATTTAAAACCATCAAATAAAGATTATATTATAATGGAACTAAGCTACAAAATAAATAAATAGAATACCTTTGTTAAACAGGGTTTTTCGTTTTGGTGTTGGAGATGAGAGACCACACTCAACCTGTAATAGAATGCATGTTATTAGCAAAGTTGTGCCTTCTATGATGCCTCCTAGATGAAATCGAGTATCCTCTAATCACTATGATACTTTAAATATACGACTGTTACATCACCTTCAGTCACTAAAGCAAACAAATTCTTTTTGAGTTTATCCATGGCAAAACCCATAACTTTTTGTCGTTTTTCACTGCTGTCAAACATGTATATAATATTATAAACTAATGCTACAGAAAGGCAAACATAATATCTGTAGCCTATAAAAGATGGCCAAAATGTAATCAGTACTAATTTAATATCTTGGTTTAGATGCCTTATTATTATCCCTGTGAGATGAGGTAATCACAATAGCACATCATTTACTTCTCATAACCACTCAGTACCATTGTCATTATCCAAATATCATAGATTAGAAAAGTCTAAATTGCTTGTTTAGTGTATTGAGGCTGCTACTGATTATTAGATCTTGAAATGAGTACTTCACACAAAATCCTTTGCTTTTTCCATGCTAACAACACTGTACAGATACCATATTATTAAAAAAACAGTAAATTTTGTACATTGCTCAATTTTAACATTAAAAATAATCAAACAGGTGCTAACTTCTAGTCTCTTTAATCCCAGTTCTTGGGAGGCAGAGGCAGGCAGATATCTGAGTGAGAGACTAGTATGATGTGGTCTACAAAGAGAATTCATGGACAAATGGGGCTACACAAAGAAACCCTGTCTCAAAAACAAACATAGGAAGGAAGAAAAGGAGAGAAGGAGGGAGAAAGAAGGAAGAAAGGAAAGAAGGAAGAAAAAAAACGAGAAGGGAAGGAAAAAGAAAGATGTGTTTCTAACAGGAAGGACCCAAAGATTTATCAAAATTTACCTCTTTTCATTAAGTAGAGGGAACAGTCAAGTGTATTAATTTGCTGTGCTGATCCATGGTCCATGCATGGATCAACAGAATGGACATCACACATGGATTATTAGAAACAAATCTCTCAAGTCTACGGCATCATAATCTTAAGAATGTCTGTTTCATTCTCATTAAAGCATAAGGAACTGTAAAAAACAAGTTATCTAAAACTCACTGAGAAGCAGTCTGCTACTTTTGAAACAGATTTAAGAAATGAGCCACTAGTTTCATTAAACCATTAAAGTATTTACTATTTCTTGTGGCTAAGCCACGTGGATGCATATGATTATATAATTCTAATCCAAGGAGAATTTTACTTAAGAAAATCTGGACTATAAAGATTTCAAAGAGAACAAGAGATGGCCATATATGCTCTGAAGACTTACTTTCATAATAAGTAAACTCACAAATCATCTACGTAAAATATTCAAGATTACCTACTTCAAACTACCACAGCTTACCAAGCATTATAACTGTTCTACGAAAGGCATAGGACAAATAATATTTACTTACTGTTTTTTTCCTAATGTTGCCCCAGACAAGGTGACCATTATTTTTGCCATATTTTTTAGCATCTTTTTGCATATAATAAACATATTTATCACAGTCATCCCTGTGTGAATATAAAATAACAAAATGTCAAGTCAACATTATAATTCTATCCATATGTAGAATAGCAATTAATAAAAATCTAAAATTTACTTTTCTCAAAAGAATATTCTAGGAAACTACACTTCCTTATTGGTGTCGTGGTTTGAGTAAGAATGACCCCACATTCTTATATATTTGAATGATTAGTCATTGGAGAGTGGCATTTCATGAGAAGGATTAGGAGGTGCAGCCTTGTTGGAGGAAGTATGTGACTGGGGTGGGCTTTGAGATTTCAAAAGCCCAAAGCAGGCAGTGTCTTTCTCTTGCTGCTGCCTGGTGATCCAGATGTAAAATTCTCAGCTCTCCAGCACCACGTCAGCCTACATGCTACCATGCTCCTGCCATGTAATGAACTAAATCTCTGAAACAATAAGCAAGCCCCAATTAAATGCTTTTATAAGAGTTATAATCATACTGTCTCTTCATAGCAAAAGAATAGTAACTAAGACATTATCCAGGTTTATTCCCTGTAACTCTCGACTTCCTATCTTTGCTTTTTTTCCTGTTCACTTCCATTAATCTAAATCAAATATCAGTTGGTCACTTTTAGGCTATCCCTAGTAAAAAGGGGTATCAATTTACATCTTCCAATTATATCAAGCTCTAATCTAACTTAGCAAGTCTTTTCTTTCTACATTATTGTATTTCTTGTGTGATTACTTATTAAGATACATATCTCAGTCACAAACATTGCTGTAAAATGAATAAACCCACCAGCTGGTAATATTTTGCTTAGTGAATGACAGGTTTACCCAAATGTGCACCCTAAAGATCTACTTTCCAAGAGACTGTTTTGAACAACAGAAGCTAAGTTTTTAACTTTAGAATAGTTTTTAAATTGGGATAAAATAGTCCCTCCCCCATAAACCCCTTATCAATTTTTGAGATAGTATCTTACTATGTAGACCTGGCTGTCCTCAAACTCAGCGATCTGTCTATCTCTGATTCCAAAGTACTGGGATGAAAGGCATGCTCAGCAAGCTAAGTGAACACTGGTAGAATTCCTGGGTCAAAGTTCATGGTTATATTACCAGTTGCAAACAAACTGCAGCTGCACAGTGATTTGTACTTTTTCACTAACATGTCATGAAAAAGGATACTACTTCATTGTTAATTTCCACTAATACTAAATATATTAGAGAAACTGATATTTTGTATTAAGTTATATTACATTCTTTTAAAAAAAGATTTTATAGTATTAGCTTTAAATATGCGTGCATGTGGGAGTTGGGATGGGGGTCATGCACATGAGTGCACTGCTCACAGAAGCCAGAAGAGGAAAATCTGGAGCTGGAGTGAGGTGAGAATTGTCTGAGTTGGGTGCACTAAATACTCTTTACTACTGAGCCACTTCTCCAGACCTAGTAGAACAGTCATTTTTCTGATTGTGTTTCTATTGTTTACAATGATTGATAGCAGGTAAAACATGAAATTATTAATCCTTTCACTAATGATTTCTGGGCTTTGCATTTGAGTTACAAAAACTGTTAACCTGAAAGTATAACACCACAAAGATTCACTAGATTTTTAAAAAAATTTTTTAAGTAAAATTATTTTATTTCCAAGATTATGTATTGTGATAACCCATAACTTGATGAAACTATCCATCCTTCACTTTTAGGAACTATTTATTCTTTATTATTTAAGATAACTCTTACCCTTGTTTATTATGTCACAAAATGTTTCAATGTTCTTTAATATATTAAAAAGTAACATGACATTCACATTTACCTTTGTATAGAGGCTAGCATACCAGGACTGACATGCTGACATTGTGGAGTGTTTGTCAATGACAAACAGCTTGGTGGTGGAGATTCAGGATTCCTGTCCATATCTAGCAGAAAATCATCATCTTGACTGTATTGGAAACTTGGCAACTAGAAAACAAATATTTTCACCAAGCACTTAACAAAATTTTGTGGGTTCAATTGTTTTCCTCTATAATTTCTTTCAAGTTTTATAATTAAAAATAGTAGAACACAGAAGAGTCACTACAAAAACAAATTTCTCTTGTGCAAAATAGAGGCAATTACACCTATTCCTAAAGGCTATGGAGAGCAGAGGTAATCAAGTATTTTCTCAGCATATTTAAAGCTTTTAGGCTTTATGATCCATGTACTCTTTCCCAATTAATCAAGCTGATTTTTGCAGTATGAAACTGTAATATACAATATGAAAGCAATCGGTATGGTTATATTCCACTAAAACTTTGTTTATAAAAACAGAAGACAGGGCCAATGAGCTGGCCCAGCCAGTAAAGGTCCTTACTGTGAAGCCTGGTGCCTTGAGTTTAATCCCTGGACCCATGTAAAGGTTAAAATCACTAAGAAGTGATAGATAGAATGTAGGGCCTGGCACATGTAATCAATCACTGAGCTATATCCCTAGCCTTACATGCTGGCTTTAGATCCTGCAATTTTGCTTAATATCTTCAGTTTTGGGAAATCTTTCTACATATAAAATCACTTTTGTAGCACTCATCCCATCTAGCCTTATGTTGGTTCTTTATGAGAATTAAGTGGGCTAATTACACAGATCCCAAAGCACAAAAAATCCATTTGTTACACAGGAACTTTTAAGCTATCACAGGTGGACCACCTGTTTCCTGCTGTGCAGGGCACTGGGTGCTGCAGCAACAGCTGCACTGCTGGTCTGGTGGATTTAGTGAGAATGAGCCCTTGTTCTAGTATGGCGACATCTGTGAGGGCCAGAGATGGAGAAACAGAGGCCTCTATCCCCTAGAGCTATATGAATTATAACTTCTGTCTCCAGGTGTGCAGCTCATAAAAGTCTAAGCTTTCAAAGTTCCCCTGGCTACCCATTGCTTTGCTCATTCTTTGTGAAAGAAAACTGAACGTCATCTATCTTGCAATGTCCTTGGCCTATTTCTTCATTTTTCTTTTGGTTATACCAGTATTCTCTTTGAAACACTCAAGAATAGACTAGAAACTGGTAAGAATGGCATATTATCAGCAGATCTCTTTGAATACTTTGTTCATGTCTATAAAAGCTATAGATCTTTGACTTAAACATTACTGATAAATACTAATATATAAAGATGAAAAACATAAATCAATGTAAAAATGCAAACTTCATAAAGGTAGCATTCTTACCAATACTCTTTGTTTCTTCGAGGGTGTTGCACTGAAAAAATCATCATGGTTGTCTTTTGGTAGCTGCTCCAGACAATTCCTCATTTGCCGTTTCCTTTTAAGAGTTCCCACTCTGGCAGTTATCTTAATAGTCTGCTTGTCATTAGCATTATCTTCATCATCTAAGAATCAATAAAACATTTTGATGATTTATGTTACCTGCTTTATAAAACTAAAAGTCTCTGGGTGCTAGGAACCTGGCTGGTTCCTCTGCAAAAGTACCAAGTGCTCTTAACCACTGAACCATCTCCCCAGAGACGCTCTTACTTTTTTAAAAGTGTTTTATTGTGAGAATCTTAGTTCCTATGCATTTCCTTATATAGACGAAGAGTGGTCCATATACTTAGTGTTTTCCAGGATACCCAGGGAACATAGTAAGGACATCTCAGACCCTGAGCCAAACATTAAGTGGAGCTTGGGAAATCCTGATGAAGAGATGGAACGACTGAAGGAGCCAGAGAGGTCAAGGACACTAAAAGAAAACCTACAGAATCAACTAACCACAGAGAGTGGAACTACCAACCAGAGAGCATGCACTGGAAGGACCAAGGGCATCTGCACATATGGAACAGTTGTGCAGCCGAGTCTAAATGTGAGACTCCTAAAGCAGGAGCAGGGGCTGTCTCTGACTGCTGCCTGCCTTTGGATCCCTTTTTCTTAACTGGACTGCCTTGTCTAGCCTCAACAGAAGATGATGCACCTAGTTTTACCACAACTTGATATGCTAAGGCTGGCCACAGGAGGCCTCCCCTTTTCTAAGGAGAAAGAGAGGAGGGTGGAAGGAGAGGTGAGCAGGAGGGACTAGCGGGGAGAGACAAGAGGGGAAGCTGTGACTGGGATGTGAAGTAAATAAATACCTTAATTAAAAAAAAAAAAAGAAAAGAAATACCTCCGTCCCCAACAAAACTTGTCAACTGGACTTGAGAATATAGCCTGATCATATAGTACTTGTCTAGCACGTACAAGGCCCTAGGTTCAATAGAAAAATAAAGAAAAGCCAGTAAAGTTATTCTGTAAGATCAACTTGATTTATTGTTATTATGGCAAGGAGATTAGGTACCCTCTAAAGCTTACTATAGGACTTCTCTGACAAAGAATACCTTTTACTAGCAGCCTCAGATAGGAGTAAATCTCAGATTACAAAAACAAAATCTATTAGTTTTTATAAGATGACAGGGACTGTAAGCAAATGCTCAAGTTAAATTATACCTCAGATATTGAAATATCTATCCAATTTCAAGCATTTTAGAACAAATTGAAAGCAAATAACTAGTAAGCTGCTACTGATGGAATTACCTACATTGTTTAAGGCTTAAAAATATTTTATCTTTTATGTTCTTGATTTTAAAATTTGAAGAAAAAAAATGGTACAAGATTCATGAATAAATATGAAAAATAACTGGTACACAGCTATGAGTATACACTAAGCCAATGGTTCTCAACCTGTGTGTTATGATCCCTTTGGGAGTCAAATGATCCTCTCAGAAGGTTCACTTATCAGATATCCTGCATATCAGATATTTACATTACAATTCATAACAGTAGCAAAATTACAGTTAGGAAATAGCAACGAAAATAATTTTATGCTTGGGGATCACTACAACATGAGAAACTCTATTAAAGGGTTGCAGCATTAGGAAGGTTGAGAACCACTGTACTAACCACTCTGAGAAAACAATAATAAAAGTTACCATTTTGGACCTTGAAATTGGCTTGCTTTTTCTTAGAGACATGTTTTCGTGATCCTTTGCCTTGGGGTTCTTCTGTGTATTTCCTTTGGCACTCATCAGGAGTTCGAGTACCTACTGCCATAGCCACATCTGACCAAAACCCAGGTTTGTGCTTTGGAAGAGATGTAAAAGCACTATAGGAGACCAAAGCCAGGTAAGAACAAGGAATTCAAATCAATAAAAATAATTTCCTGAGAGCACACTAAGCCAGTGATATTTACCAAGCTGAAGGATTGTTTTTTAAATCAAAATCACTCTACATAACTATTAAAAAGAAAATATTCTAATCTCTACTCTATAACTTTCTTATTACAATATAATACAATATGAAGCTATAACTGCACACATCTAATAAATTGCTTTCAAACTATTTCTATTAAGTACGAAAACTTTTCTAATCTTTCAATATTTCCCCCTGCAGTCCAACTATTCAATGATTTGATCTTTGAGGGAATTCTGGCATATATTACATAGGATCCAATCAGAACATAAAATTAATTCATGTATCATATTTATCTTCTACATACAGACCAAAGGTAACTACAGAGTTTTTGATGGCTAAGAAGCACTCTATCATTAAACCACAGCAGTCTCCAGAAGATAATTTCATATAGTCTTTTTTAATGCACCTTATGTTCTGACTGTGATGTACCATCAGAGAAGATTAAGTGTGGAATTTTCCACTGGTGTTAGGACAAAAAGTTTTAGATTTTGGAGCTTTTTGGTTTTCAGACTAGAGATAATTATCTAGTTTAACCATATTACTTTAACCTTATAAAGTAGTGTACAAACCTTTATGGAAATCTAGGACTGTCTAAAAGAACTTTTTCATTAAAAATAATGCTTAATACATTTAATAAGTCAGTAATTATCACTTTCTTCCAGGCTATTCCAGGTAAATTAATAAGATAAATTTAACATGTAGTCACAGCCATGAAAATTCTTGCTAAAACTTTTGGAGAATGCCCTAACATTAGTCTCATCATGTATGTGCTCTTTCCTCAACTTTCATTATTCTGTTCATTCTAGTCTCCTTTCAAGATTTCTCAATATGCCCTTTCCATTTCTATATGAAATAATTTATCTTGAATCTTTGGCTCACTTCTGATTTATCTTTAACCTCTTAGTGCCCATGTTCATCTCAACTAGGTCACACAGTCCTTATAGTCTCATAAACACATATTCTCATAACTTGTTACACTGATTACTGTATGTGCTAAACATCTGGCTTCTAGGCTATAAACAAAAAATACAAAGCAATGGGTTGAATATTCAGAACCACTTACGATTTCAATTCACTAAGTCAGACTGGGTAGTAATTGGCATTTTTCAGGTGCTTATCAACTGATTATATCAGTGGGGAGGGCTAAAATAGGTTCTGGTTGACAAAAACTAGACATTACTAATAGGTTTGCTCCACTGATGAAATAAGACAATTCAAGCCGAATAAAAAACGTAAAGCAACGTTACTTGAACAGCCCCCAGGCAAGTTCACCAGTCTCAGAAATCCTGTACGAGACCAAAGAAGTTGCCATGCAGAGAAACAGAGCAAAGGCAGAGAAAGAGAGCACATGGCACAAAAAGGAGATACACATACATACATACATACATACATACATACACACACACACACACACACACACACACACACACACACGTGGGTGGGGGTGTCAATGTGGGGTGGCTAGTGGTCCTTTTATAGGCGTACCTGGCTGTGGCTGGTGAGAATATAAGCAGTTGCTAGTTCCCTGAGAGCCAGCCAGCTGATTGTTTGTATGCTAACACAGTTAGGGTTAGGGGTCCTGGGTTTGAAACCTAACAATCACATCTAATGAAGTCAGAATAGGGGATATGAAAAAGTTTCAAGGAAGTGATAGGGAAAAGTGGTTTTCCTCTGGGATTTAGATATGTCTACACCCTAATGGATGCTGTGATGACAGCCCAATGGGATCAAAAGGGTTAAGATTGTCAAGAAAGAAAAAAAGCAAGAGAATTGACAATTAGAATGGACAAACTTCTGTTTGTCTGAGGGTCTATTTCTTGATAGCTTTTAGCCTTAAGTCTAACTTAGGTGGGGATACAAATGGGGAAAAGAATAGACGTTCACCCCAGGTTTGATGATATGTAACATTCTGAACTTTTTCAACTGAATAACTACTATTTACTTTCCTAAACTGGCAAAGGCTGCCACGCATTCTATCCAGATTTTAACTGTATAGTCCAAGAAACAAGCACATTTATTCTACTTTACTGGCAACTAAGTCTTTGAAGTCTAGAAAGTTTACTATCTTTTGAGGACCGAAGATCTACCTAAGTGGTAGAACGCTTGCCTAACTTACAGAAGGGACTGAGTCTGATCCCTAACACTGGAAAAAAAAAAAAGTAAAAAGAAAGAGAAAGGAAGAAAGGAAGGAAGGAAAGAAGGCAGGCAGGCAGGCAGGCAGGACTGGCTTGGTATGCTGTTAAAGGCCTGTAATGCTAGCACTTGGAAAGCTCAGATCAATATACTTCAACAATCTAGAGTTCTAGGCCAGCTTGTTCTCATAGCGAGACCCTGTTTGAAAAAGTAATTCCACATAAAAAAATTAAAATTAGCAGGGTGGTGGTGGTGCACACCTTTAACCAGTTGGCAGAGGCAGATGGATCTGAGTTTGAGGATAGCCTGTTCTACAGAGCAAGCCTCAAAACAACCAGGGCTACACAGAGAAACCCAGTCTCAAAAAAAAAAAAAAAAAAAAAAAAAAAAAGAAAGAAAGAAAAAACCAAAAAGTAAAAAAAAGAAAGTAAAAAAAAAAAAAAAAAACATCTAAAGATGTCTGGAAATATAAAGTAAAGCTAAAAAGCTGTGTTATAAGGAAATGATGAGAGCTATAGCTAGAAAAGGTGAAACTGCAAACATTGTCTGCTCTTGGTCTTAAGTAGGAGAGTATAAAATATGAAGCTGCAGCGAATTATGAAGTGCAGCAAAAATTTCTGGACAGTTCAGAATTTCAGTTACATTTTTTTGTTGTTGTTGTCTTTGTTTTTTTCAAGACAGAGTTTCTCTGTGAAACAGCTCTGGCTGTCCCAGAAATCACTTTGTAGACCAGGCTGGCCTTGAACTCAGAGATCTGCCTGGCCTCTGTCTCCCAAGTGCTGGGATTAAAGTTGTGCGCCACCAACTCCAGGCTCTCAGTTCCATTCTTAAAACTAACCTAGAGATATCTAAGCGGGATTATCCAGATGAAAAGAACAAACTACAAGCTCAAAGTTAATTCTACAATTTGAGCAAATCGCATCAAAGGAGTATTAAGAAAATAGGCTGCAATTTCCGAAATAAAAATGGCTGGCATTAATGCCAATACTCTGGAGGCAGACTCAAGAGTTCTCTGAGTTGAAGGCCAGCCTTGTCTACAGAGCAAGTTCCAGGGCCACCAGGACTACACAGAGAAACCCTGTCTCAAAAAACTGAAAAAAAATTTTTTTTAATTTAAAAAATGATTATCAATAAAAATGTTTTTCAATTTTTACAAGTCAGAGCTATAGGAAATATTTATATAGTTATATTCACCAGGTAAATGTAAATACAAATCAAGAATTCAGAGCAACGGATAAATCTGAAGGTCGCTTTACACAGAATAAAGTTAGAATTGTGGAAAATAAACAAAGATCACTAAGAAATATACTATAGCAAGAAAACAGACAAAAATAAAAATTTGGTAAAGTAAGAAAGGAGATTCATTTGCCTGAAAAATAAGCAAAAAAGGGTCATGTAGGGAAGATGCCAGTGAAGGTTGTACAGTGTCACAGAAGTGTCTCAGGAAAAACTTTGAAAAAGACTTGAAATGTATTCTAAAGTTATGTACTTTTAAGGGCATACAGTAAATAAGAAGACTAAATGTAGCATGTTTCTTTGTTAGCCTCTCTTTTATCAGTTACATCTTTTGTTCTTTTGATGAGACTTTGATCTGCATACCACTATATACTAGCATCAACCATCTGACAAATCAGCAACCAAATATCTTCCCTTATCTCCACACTCCCTTGTATTATATATGGATTTCTAGTCCTCATCTTTGCCAGTTTCCTTGATTTCCACATAGTCTTATCTCTTTAATCTTCCCATTTAGTTTTCATAACTCAATTATCATCTGGTTTCCATATTACCACACTACTGAAACTCTTCATGAGTTTCTGTAGTCAAATTCAATTCATTTTTTATTAAAAAAATTTATGTGTACAAGTGTTTTGCCTGCATCTGTATCTGTGCACAGAGGCCAGAAAAGCATCAAATCCCCTGGAACTGGAGTTACAGGTGATGGTGAATCACTGTGGGTGCTGGAAATCAAACCTGGGTCCTGTGGAAGAACAGCCAGTGTGTGCTCTTAACTGCTGAGCTATCTCACCAGCTAAACTCAGATTCAATTCTTAAAGAATTTATCACCAGTAAAAAGCAGAAAAATCACTTTCCTGAAAAGCTCACTAATATCACTATACTAAGAATGATTAGGAGTCATTAAATCTGGCCCTTTCTGCTGTTTTGTAACCATTCTGTAGATATTCCAGAGACAAAAACTACTTACCTATGAAGCTTCTGTAACTCTTGCTCATTCCATTCTTCATCATCAGTTAAACCAGGTATACAGTCTAACAGTTGCCTGTCTGTTTTATCAGATCTCTTAACTTCAACTGGAATGTTCTTGTCAACACCAGATTTTGGAAGCGATTCCTTAGTAAAAGATCTAGGCTTCTTTAGTGTGATTTGAGAATCACTCTTATCTTTAGATTTTGAAACCAGGAGGATATCTTCTGTGATGTTGCTTGTGTTTTTTCTCTGCTGAATCAGTCCTTCTTTGGTATTTCTTGCTCTGGTTTTACTTTTAATTTCTATTTCATTCTCTTTACTTGACAAATCTGATGTGGACTGGCTATAAGGTGATAAGGCTATTTGAGTTGCAGTTTTCTGCAATTTTGAGGGCAACTCAATCTTTTTCTTAAAATCACTGGTGAGCATTCGTTTATTTTTTGGAAAAGGTATTTGAACTCTATGTTTGACAGTGAGTATATCACATTCACAGCAGCCCTCTTTGGTGTTTTCACAACCCACATGATGTTCAAAGTTCTCTAAGGACTTTTGGGTAGGACTTTGAGTTCCATGTCCATCTGATTTACTTTCTTCCTGATGCTTTGGTTTGAAAAAATCTGTTAATCTTTTAATAGAGATATTGTAGTCCATACATCTTTGCTCTATCACCTTTGGAGTTCTAAGTGGTGTCATTAAAACATAAGGTTCTTTTTGATTGAGAGGCAGCCATTTTCTTTCTTTGTCAGAGGTAGGCTCTTCCAGTGTATTCAGGGTATCAATGGACACATTTAATATTTCAGTTCTCTCTTTATTTCATTGAACAAAATCAGAACCAAAATCTCATAAGTAAAGGAGAAAATACTCTTATAAAATAGGACAATTTTTCCCCACAGGTTACACAAAACACTGGTCTATTTAGATCACTGTCACTTCAAATGTAAGCATGTACTTATGTATACAATCCGGCCAATGACTTCCCAGGTGACTAGCATACAAGTAGCTTTTCTATCTGGCTTTCAATATAGTTTCAGTCTATCACTGACCTCAAATTAGAACAATACTCTATGGGTGTTAGGTACATATATTGCTAAAAATCAGCTTGGGCCTGAACTTTAATTGTTTACTCTCCCTGAAAATTTTCCTTTACTCATCTACAAGACAAACTATTGCTTGCTTAGACCGTATTCTTTATCCTACTGTGTCCACAAACTATCCCCATTCTTCCACCAAAGAGCTCTTCACCCATTAAATTTCCAGAACACTTTTTCAAAATGCCACTTTGGTGTCTTTCATCTTAATTGTACACCAGTTTTATCCTTTGACTGAGAAAATCATTGATATCAGAACTTCACTTTCATAAACTTTTTTTTTTTTTTACTCTCCAACATTAGTAGATACTAAACAAATGTTTTAAAAATCAATTTTCAAAATGTAGTTAGGAGACATGAAATCCACTAGGGAATCTAAGTAGGCCTGAAAGATAGAAAACAAGTTGTGCTACTTACGGATGTGATTAGGAAAGTGTGGAACTTTATTCATCCCGTTCCACTTTCATCCATAGTGTAGGTAAAGCAGCACATATTTGCAACCCTCTCCAACCTCCAAGAACTATCATGGGAGATAAGTGAAGCTACAGAAATTGGTATCTTTATTCTACCATCTTATAGGTGAAGAAAGCAAATGAGACCAGCTGTCTCACCAAAAATGGAGACTACAGAAGCAAACCTACCTGAAAATCTAAATCCGACTTAGGCTTATTGTGGTGGTTTGAACTATAAGGGCCACCACAGGCTCAGGTGTTTGAATGCTCGGTCCCCAGTTAGTAGAACTGTTTGGGAATGATTAGGAGGTTGACTGTTGGAAGAAGTGTGTCACTGAGAACCAGACTGTGAGGTTTCAAAAACCCATGCCATTACAAGTAAGCTGTCTGTCTTATGTTTGAGGGTCAGATATGAACTCTCAGCTACTGCTCCAGCACCATTCCTACCTACTGCTATGTTCTCTGCCATGATGGCCATGGACTGCAAGGAAGTTCTCAATTACATGCTTCTTTCTATAAGTTGCCTTGATCATGGTGTTTCTTTACCACAACAGAACAGTAACTAAGACACATATTTATGAATTCTAAGTTACCACACCATCATAATAATATTGCAACTATATACAAATATCATGCCATAAAAGATCAACAACAAAATGAAAGGCTAACAATAATGGTGGGTAAAACTTCAAAATTATGAGTATTTTATTTGCTTAGTACAACTATCCTAATGAAAACAAACCAAAAAAAAAAAAAAAAAAAAGTTTCCATAAGATTTTTCATGGCTATCATAAAACTTATAAAGCATTTTCTTCTAATTCTTACATAAATCAAATCAAGCAGTTAGAAAAATTTTTAAATCTGCACATTATTTTGAACAAAATATTTCTAGTGAGAATATTTTTATCATTTTACTTCATTTAATCTTAATTATCATTCAGTCTCTTCTTGGTACTTTAAATTAACTAGTTTGAATGTGGTAGCCTAGGCAGTACTGTATTCCTCTCCACTTATATGAATTTTGAAGCCTTTTCTTCATTTTCACTTATAGTAAAAAAAAACAAAAACAAAAACAAAAAAACCCACTAGTTGTCACCAGCCAGCAGTGACACCTGGATACCACCTGAGTGAGGGCTGGGGAGAGAGACAGGGTGACACAAAGGACACCAAGTCTACATTCTGATCGAGGTGTTGTTTACTAAAAGTCAGATTAACTCTTAAATAGCAGGAAGGTACAAGCAGTTTCTAACGGAGGCAATTTTACTTAGCAATTTTACATAGGAGAGCTCACTCAAGGTTACACAGAACCTGCTGTCTGGTTACCATGGTTGCATGGAATTTATTGTCTAGTTCTTAGGGTCAGAGCCCTCTGCTGTAGAATTGCTGGGGTCAGTCTCTGAGCCACCAAGCTTTAGATTATAGCCAGGGCCAAGAGGCTGAATTCCACTGCTCAGATGTGCATTCCAATTTGCCATTAACTCCCAATGGGCTGCCACAACTAGGCCCATGAATTTATCATCACATGAAATCTTGAACATGTCAATATTTGGAAAAAAGGCACTTTAAATTTTGGTAAATAAGACCTGAATTACTCTGAAAAACCAACACTTCTCAAACCCTAATTATGGCATTAGTTTCATAAAAGAAAACATTCATATAAGCAAACACCTACTTAAAACGATACAGAACTCTTTTTTTTTGTTTTGCTTTGCTTTTGTTTTTTTGAGACAGGGTTTCACTGTGTAGCCTTGGCTGTCCTGGACTCGTTTTGTAGACCCGGCTAGCCTTGAACTCACAGTGATCTGCCTGTCTCTGTCTCCCATGAGTGGTGATTACAAGTGTTTGCCACTGCAGAGCGCTGTGAAAGAGAGTAACTCAGGGATCGTATTAAGCCAAACCTTTAAAAAATACCATATTTAAAGTAACAGGCTAGTTCACTAAGTAATCATTTTATGCCCAAGTAACTACATCTTTATTAACATCTTTACCATTTTATTTCAAGAAACTTAAAAAGTTCATTTATTATGTTAAAAATATTTGAAAGTTATTATCCTAGTCATTACGTAACTACGAGAGATATTACCTTGCTCCTGACTTTGAATCTTCTTTTCATTTATTCCTTCACAATTTTCAAAGTTTTTTGAGGGAGATTTTCTGCGATCTTTCTTTCCAGTTAATTCCTTCAAAACAAACAATGTACTTTTAATAACTACAATCTTGACATGATCTTGGGTATACATCAAGTATAAATCATTGTAGGTACTGAAACATTCAGAAAATCCTGTTGGAATTGTAACTTTAAAAGTACTACATACAACCTGATCGTATAAAAGTGTTTAACTATTTGCAACTTTACTTTTTAGAAACGTTTTACTTTTTTCTAAGTGTATGTGTCTGAGTATATGCCATGTATATGCGAGTGCCCAATAGAGGCCAGAAGATATATCAGATCCCCTGGAGCTGAAGTTAGACAACTGTGAGCTAACTGATGTAGGTTCTGGGAACTGAACCATGGTTCTCAGGAAAAACAGGAAGTACTCCTAACCATTAAGCCATGTCTACAGCCTATATTTGAAGTACTTTTTTATATGCTTTATTTAAGACTTAACTCTACAAAGCTTTACTTTTGTTATTGTTGCCTGTACTTTTTTAATGGAAAATAAGTACCATTAACTTACAGCTGCAAACTTAATAAAAATCTCTATGGGCTGGAGAGATGGCTCAGCAAGTAATGAAGCTGATCCTCAGAATTCACATGATAGAAGAAAACTTGTGCAAGTTGTTTTGGACTGCCATATGCTTAAGGTAGCACACATATGACCCCCACCAAATAAATAAGTAAATAAAAAATATAGATCTTAAAACACAAAAAAACATAAAACTATGAGAATTAAAGTTAAATTTAACAGTTTTTTCCAAAATGCAGTTCAGAGGCCTTAAAAAGAAAGAGACTAGACAAAATTCCTACTGTCTACATATATGAACTGCAAGCAGCTCTAACAGATAATTACATTGTATCCAGACATTTAAGAGCACCAAAAAGTTGCAGAAATTTTATCCTATGGACACTTTTACAAGCTAAAAAATGTAGGAGCGCTGGGATCAAACAAAGGGTATATCTCCCATACATACCAAATACTGTACCAATGGAAGTGGATCCTTATCACTGTATTTTTTTTATCATTTATTAGACACATAACCCCTATAATACCTATTTAACTTCAACAGCAGTTTCCGTAAAAAAAAAAAAAATTAAAAAAATAACAATTTTTACTGTTCAGTGTAAGCTTTTACTTTTCTAACTTTCTCTTAAACACTGATTTAAAGATATCTGAGATCGTATTTCTAAAACAATTCTTACAATTCTTAAGACATCAAATACACCCCTTTTGACTTTTGCAGTTTTTAAGTTACAACTGACTAATATAAATCATACTTACCAACAAAACAAAACAAAACAAAAACTTGTATCTTTTGATGCAGTCCTAGTACCACATTACATTCCTAAGCATTAGTACCTTGCCCGACTGAGTAAGTCATCTACTCCATCATTTGGATACTATAACTTACTTGGTTATGAAGGAGCCTTAACTGTGGCTTATTTTGACAATTATTATATCCAGTGTTTAATTCCATAGCTCCTGACAACCCACTGTGCTTATTTTTCTTCATTTCTGTGAATTCAAAGATGGAGCATTAAATAGTTACATAAAAGATTAGCTGTTTTTCAGCAGAGTATGGTGGTCTAGGCCTGTATTCCCATCATCCAGAAGACTAAAGAAGATAGTGTTAGCAACATAAAGAGACTGTCTCAGGGAAGAGAAAAAGATAAAGAAAGGAAACTAAAGGAAGAAGAAAAGAGAGAGTTAGAAAAAGGGAGAGTAAAAGAGGAAAGAAAAATGGAAAGAGGAAAAGATGCTTTTCCACATTAAAGAGCCAAATATGAGAACAACAATCTGTCTAAAGAAATGGCACATATTCACTGTACTTTGATTATAATAAAAAAATTTTTATAGGACAGACCACGCTGTATGAAGTATAGGTTAGTTCAAATCACTTTTATTTTCCTAAAATAACAAAACAAAACAAAAAAACAAACCCAAAACTGAACAATTACACCTGCTTTGAACCTCTATCTAAAACCAGAACAGTATTATTTTGTGAATTTACATTCTATACATTCTAACTGCACATCAACTAAATAGAAAGCTCGTGACGGTTTTTCTTATTTTATCACATGTATGAAATTATGTTTCAGTTAATTTATACACTTTAATGTATAACTAAACCCACGTTATTTTCCCAAAATCTCAAGTATAACATTATTTTGTGGAAAACATTTTCCTCCATAGGAGCACAGGAGCTCATGAGCATCCTCACTCACACTCATTATATAGCAGAGATAGTTTTTAAACTGTAATAGCACTAAATATGGAAAATTATATGTTAGATAACCAAAACACAACCATGCCATCTTTAAATTATCACGGGTTGGCACACTTTTATATTCTTAGTTGTTTAATGTTAGGCATAGTTAAGGGTTTTTTGAACTTTTAATTGTGTATACATGTGCTTGTGTTCTTGTGTGGGGGTTTGTGCAAAAGCCAAAAAAGGGTATTGAATTCCCTGGAGCTGAGATTCAGGCAGGTGTGAGCTGCTTGATAAGGGTACTAGGAACGGAACTGAGGTTTTCAGAAAGAGTGGTACATGCTCTTAGCCACTGAACCTTTTTTCCAGCTATGTTTTTCGTTATTTTCTCACAGAAAGTGATATACTGATATATACATATTAATAATGACAAAATAACCACTAAAAACAATTTGTGATAAGATAATAAGTACCTAAAACTTCATAAAATTAGTATCTAAAAGTTTCATAAAACAAGATAAACTGAATCATCTTAGAAAAATGATACATATAACATATGTGCCTTAAACTGCATTTACTAAAAGGAGATGCCAAGCCTTATTCATCCCCAAATTTGTAACATGAAGCAAGGTCCATAAAAGATGCTTTAAAATCATTTGGTTTCTCCTTTGTGCATAGGTAGCATATTAAATAGTTTACCAAACTTCAATCTTTTAAATTTATACTCCACCTACTTGCCACATTTTTTCAACAACGTTTGCAATAATCATAGTTACAATTCAGATCATTTTCTTAAAAAAGCAACTCAGGGTTATTTTTCACTTAGGAGTAAAAAAAAAAAAAAAGGTGGGAGTGAGGGGAGTGGAGACAATAGCAAGTAATATAGTCCTAAGATTCCAGGAGATTCAAAGTATTCTAGTAACAACAATAAGCAACCTGCCAAATTTAAGGAAAATAGATGACTTCTTCCATCTTTTAAATTTGTATTCCATCCAACTTGCCACGTTTTCAACAACGTTTGCAATAATCAGTTACAATTTAGGTCACTTTCCTAAAAAGTGATTCAGGGTTATTTTTCATTTAGGAGTAAAAAAAAAAAAAAGGGTGGGCAAAATCAAGTAATATAATCCTAGGACTCCAGGAGATTCAAAACATTCTAGTAATGACAATAAGCAACCTGCCCAACTTAAGGAAAATGGATGACTTTCATAAAAACAAAGGGTTGAGAAAGAACTAAAGCTTTGGTTAAATGTAATTTTTTTAATCATGCCTTTAAATTATTGCTTTCTTTGAACTAAAAAAAGACATACACAACTTCAAGGAGAATGATGGACATCAGAAGAAGGAGAAAAGAGGGAACAAGTCAGGAACCTGACACAGAGAACCTCTGAAAGGCTCTGCCCTGCAGACTATCAATGCAGATGCTGAGACTTATGGGCAACGTTTGGGCAGGAAAGAAGTGGGAAACAGTAAGATCTGGAAAGGACAGGAATTCCACAAGGAGAGCAACAGAACCAAAATATCTGAGCACAGGGGTTTTTCCTGAAACTGCTGCTCCAACCAAGGACTATCCATGAAGATACCCTAAGACCCCTGCACAGATGTAGCCCATGGCAGTTCAGTATCAAGTGGGTTCCATCGTAATAGGAACAGGGACTGTCTCTGACATGAACTGATTGGCCTGCTCTTTGATTACCTCCCCCTGAGGAGGAATCACATTACCAGGCCACAGAGGAAGACAATGCAGGCACTCCTAATGAGACCTAGTTGACTAGGAGCAGAAGGAAGGAAAGGAGGACCTCCCTTATCAATGGGAGGGGCATGCATGCAGAGGGTGGAGGAAGGGGGGGATTAGGACTGGAGGAGGGAGGGAACCACAGGGGGGATACAAAGTGAATAAAGTGTAATTAATAAAAAAAATAGTATAACATCATTAGAAAAAAAAGTAGTGCATTTATAGCTAACGTGGTGCCATGGCTTTAGCAAAAACAATCTGTAATTCTTAGAAGTTTTAAAATTTTGTACAGCTCTTAGCTACAAAGATAAAATCCGAGAAATGTGCACAAAGGATTTCAGTAACTTTTATCATCTATAATAGAGAAGACTATACATTAATCTTCATAAATTATTTATGAAAGTGAATGGTGTGAGAAGTAGATTATGTTAGAAAAGACCTGACATAGAACAGTTCTGCCAATTTTTATAGCACTTGTCACTCAAGAATATATGCCAGTTCCTCCATAAAAGCAATTATAGACACTTGTCTCTACTACAAGATTGCTGGTAGCCTAAATGTAATCTTTTATTGATACACTTATCAGGGGGTTAGCATTGTGATTAAAGGTTTATTCCATGAAATAAAAGGCAATACAGTCACTTTGGTAATCAAAGAGAAATTTTAAGGTTCTATTCAAAGAGCACCACACTACATATTATATACAACAGTGTTAAGCTTATGTAAGACTCTACCACTTTAGCAACAAAGAAAAATTCAAACATACCCAAGCTATCACCATTAAGGTCATAAGTGATGTTGGCCCTTTGGAGGACATCTGTTTGTTTACCTTCTGCATCATTTTTCATTAATTTTTGCTTATCGTGGAATCTTGCTGTTTTCTGTCTGTTCTTATTCCTGTTCTTTTCTCCAGCCCTAAAACAATTGTGTTATTTTTTTTCTTTAATAGTGGTTCTCAAAAACCTAAGAAGCTCAACCCACAAATAGGATGCTCAAGGAGTTCAAGGCCAGACTAGGCTACATGGTGAGGTTAACCTGTTATGAGACTCTTCTCAAAAGAAATGAGTACTTCAATAAAACAAAGAACAATTATGTAAGTAGATTTAACAAAATGTTAGGACAAACATCTACAGTGGTAGAGTACTTACCTACCAAATGTGAGGCCAAGATTAAAGAACACTATTGGGCAGTTGCCTATTTTTATAAATAAATAAGGCTTACTGAAATACCTATAGTTGCTTTCCTATTGAAAAGACAGAGTTGAATGGTTGGGAAAAGAAGTAACATGCCCACAAAAATAGCATCTGGCACTTTACAGGAAAAACAGTCACCAATTCCTATTATAAGTTACTTGTAGTCATCAAATTTAAAGCTCTCTATGTCCTACTCGCTCCCGGGTCCCGAAGAACAAAGAATTAATAAAATTTTTCTCTCAATGTTTGAGTACCTGGCAGGTACTCAAAAACTACTGAAAATTAATGGAGATTAATGAATCAAGAACATCAGACAAATATTTAACAACTACACGCCATTTAAAGGGTAGGTGATTGAAGAATTCTCGGGAATGTATCTCAAATTTTATTTTCTTTTTGAACTTATTCAATATGGCAGAAATTTTAATAAAAGTTTATTATTTCTAAAATTCCTAAGATGACAAAAAAAAATTTCAAAACTAGCATACAGACACAAAAACTAAAACCAACAAACTAAAAACCATGTCACAATGTTTACGTAAGCATACATATCAGAGAAGGCTCATCAAATTTGTATCTAAAATGAGTATGAGTACATTTTACAGAACATAACTTATACTTTGATAAAGCCCATTTTTAAAAACTGAAGACAGTTTACCTTAATTCTTCTAGAAAATTATCAATATGTTCCTTCCAATTTTCAGGGAATCCAAACATAAATTTTCTTATGATATAACAGGGATATCCTATTTAACAAAAAGCAAAATAAATATATAATTATTTTAATTAAAAAAAGAAAATTAGCCAAAAGCCTAGACTTTTAAAGGGGTCTCTATAATTCACTGTCAGTCAAGAAACATGTAGTTACGGTTTATTTTATGTCAAGTACTGTTGGAATACTGAGGACCTATCAGTTAGGTAAATAAAAATTCTCAGCAATATATACTGGATGTCTAGTGTGTAAGAGAAACAGCACAGCCAGGAAGTAAAATTCTTTGCTAGATTGGTATCACAGAAAAAAATGGTTAAGCATATTCATGGGAGAAAAGGATAAGACAACAAATTGAAAAGGGGGTAGTCAGGGAAATCCTAATGAAATAGAAAGCCAAATCTTGGAGACATGAGAGAATGAGTCATGTGGCAAAATGGAATTATTAGAAACAGGAAAATGAAAAGCCTTGTGATAGGGAATAGCTGGTTTGTTTCTGAAATAAGACAAGCAAAGCTGAACTACAATGAAGAGTTAGTACTAGAAGTTTACTCTAATGAGTAATAAAGTTACGGTCAATTCATGAGCCTGGGATTTACTTAGGAAAAAGGGGAAGCTATGGAAAGATTTAACTAATACTGATACCCATTTACCTGCTTCTTTCATGGAAATCCGGTCTATCACTCCTTTTAACATATAAATGTTGCCTGATAATGTCTTAAGTTCATTGTATTTAATCCGCTCTATAATTACATTACTATGCCAGTAAACATTAGGCATATTTCTAGGAAAAAAAAAAAAAAGGGTAAGTTAATAAGGTCAAAATATTCACACTTTATCAGGAATACACACACACAAACATATACGCATACAAACTTGAGCCAGTTATACGTAATCCTGGCACCTTATAGGTAAAAGCAGGAAGATTACTCAACTGAGATCCGCTTGGTGTACATAGTAAGTTCAATGACAATTAGAGCTTCACAGTGAGATGCAGTCTTGATGTCACCCTCCACTCCAAAAGGAAGTACTAATTTTGTACTCTTAGCTACCACAACAATAACAAGATTATTAATCTAATTACAAAATACTTGAGGGCTAACTAGTTCAAAACTCAACTGCTTGGCTAATGTGATTCTCAAAGTATATGCCAAGAAACTATACTGTTGTCAATCAATGTACCCAATTAAAAAAATATAGCACTAGTATAAAGAAACAGTCATCACGTGGAAAGGATAGGAGCTCCACAAGGACCAAATATATCTGGGCACAGGGGTCTTTTCTGAGACTGACACTCCAAGGACCATGTATGAATATAATCTAGAACCTTTGCTTGGATGAAGCCCGTGGTAGCTCAGTAACCAATTGGTTTCCCATAGTAAGGGGAACAGGCACTATTTCTGCAGGAACTCAATGGCAGGCTCTTTGACCTTCCCCCACCCCCAAGGGAGGAGCAGGCCACAGAGGAGGACTTCGCAGCCAGTCCTGAAGATACCTGATAAAACAGGGTCAGATGAAAGGTGAGGAGGTCCTCCCCAATCAGTGGACTTGGAAAGGGGCAGGGAGGAGATGAGGAAGGGAGGGAGGGATTGGGAGGGAATGAGGGAGCAGGATACAGCTGGGATACAGAGTTAATAAAATGTAACTAATAATAAAAAAAATTAAATTAAATTAAAGAAAAGAAAAAGAAACAGTTATCAAATATTTGCTGCTGGCAACATCTGAAACTTCAGCTTAATAGTTACTAAGCCTTCAAAGATTTTTGGTGGCCCTTTTCCTCACATTTTTGTTGACTGTTTTGCATAAATATTACTTTTATTTATTCAGATAGGGTCTTGCAATATTTTTTTTTTGTTTTTTTTGTTTTACATCTTTATTTTGTGTATTAGCCATGAAATTCTTATGGAGTCAGAGACAGTTTCTGGGGATCAGTTCTTTACTTCCAACATACGAGTCTGAGGGATCAAATTAAGGTAGTACACCCGTCAAGAGGCTCTGCTCTTACTATGGTACCCAAGATAGCCCTGGAATTTTACATCCTCCAAGGACCTGAGAGTATAGATTACATGAGCACCCTCACTCCCTTCTTCTTGTTCCATGTTCTTTTCTTCCTTTTTCTTTTTAAATTTATTTTATGTGCATTGGTGTTTTGTCTGCATGTATGTCTGTCTGTATAAAGATGTCATATCTTGAGTTACAGACAGCTGTGAACTGTCTTGAGGATGCTGGGAATTGAACCTGTATTCTCTGGAAAAGCAGAAAGTGGTATTAACCGCTATGCCATCACTCCCTCCCTCCTGCTTTATGTTCTTTTCTTTCTTTTTTTAAATTTACTTATTTTATGTACATTGCTGTTTTGCCTGCATGTCTGTCTGTCTGTGTAAGGATGTTAGATCTTGAGTTACAGAGAATTGTGAGCTGTCATGAGGATGCTGGGACTTGAACCCAGGTCCTCTGGAAGAGCAGTCAGTGCTCATAACCACTAAGCCATTTCTCAAGTCCCTGCTCCATGCTCTAAAATGTCCAGTAGATCCATCTAATTGTAAGGGTCTTGTTTTGAGTTTGTTGTTGTTTTTTCTTTTCAAAACTATAAATATACAGGCAAATGTTTTTACCTTCCATTGTGTAAAGGTGCTACTTGCAAAAAAAAAATAAATAAAATAGTGAATCATTTACCCAGAAATCTACTCTTCATACATCTTTAAATGAAATTAAGAATATTAAATTAGAAGAGTTGGAGATGGGCATGGGGGAAGATGAGGGAGGGAGCGTGGGATTGGGAGAGAACGGAGGGAGGGGGCTACAGCTGGGATACAAAGTGAATAAACTATAATTAATAAAATTTTTTTTTAAAAAAAGAACTACAAAAAGAAAAAGAAAATTGAGGTAGGGTGGGACCAGGAGGAGATGAGGCAGGGGGCTACAGCCAGGATACAAAGTGAATAAGTTGTAAAAAATAATAAAAAAGAAAACTGAATGATAAAAAAAAATTAGAATCAAATATGAAGATCTACTAGATAAGTGCTAAGCATTCTTCATTTGACAGATAATAAACACACACGTTATAAAGAAGTTCTCTCAATTTCAACAAACGGGATTAAAATTATATCTTAATACTTATCTTTGAATCTTTTTCGCTTTATTTAATATAATTTGGGGTAAGGGACTGTCAGTGGTGACGCATGCCTATAATCCCAGCACTTGGGGAGGCAGAGGCAGTGGATCTCTGTGAATTTGAGGCCAGCCTGGTCTACAAAGTGAGTTTAGGATAGCCAAGGCTACACAGAGAAACCCTGTCTTGAAATACAAACATAATTGTTTCTGTTCTTTTGGGGAAGGTATGGTTTCTTGTTTGTTTCTTTTATTATTGCTGAGACATGGTCTCTTTACATAGGCCAGGCTGTCCTGGAACTGAACTATGCAGACCAGGCTAGCCTCAAACTTACAGAGATCCACCTGCTTCTGCCACCAAAGTGTAGGATTTAAAGGTACATGCCACCACAGCCCACAACTTCATTTAACATTTAAATCATACTCTAAAAGGCACTGTTCTCTAATATTGTAAATATTAACTGATTTAATATATTTTTTTGGTAAATGATTTCTTTTCTATTATTGTTTTGTTTGAGACAGGGTTTCTCTGTAGCCTTGGCTGTCCTGGACTCTTTGTAGACTATCTTAACACTACCTACAACAAAGTTACCCACCAAGCATGAGCTGAAAGTCATATGCAAGTACCTATCAGTGTAAGGCCAGCCTGAGCCTGTACTACATGAGATACTCTCAAAACAAGAAAATCCTTCCCACAATATTAGTCATATTATTATGACTAATTACTTAATTATTACTTTACCAATGAAAAAGTTGAGCCTCATAAAAAAATAACTTGTTCAAGTAGCAATGATAGTAAGCAGCAATAATGGGATTCCCACAAAAAAGTCAATCTATGCTACATATTGGACATTTATGGAAAAGAGGGATAATGCAGTAAGACAAAGTAGACCACTAGACTTTACATATTCAACCTTAGATATTCTTTATGTTCCACTGCAGATTGTTTCACTATGGAGAAACTGGTTTTCAAAAGCTTAAAGTCTACTCTTCTGACAATGCTTTCACTTCTGAGAGAACAAAAAAGTATCAATTAATATGTAACTGCTTGGCAACTTCAAATAATTTTGATCCTTTGATGGATCAGTAATTTACATTAGATAACTTCATCAAAAGATTAATGTCATGTTTTGCATTTGCCTTCAGTTTATGTATAATCTCATGAGAATGTGTTCTGTAGGAAGATGCTGTTTGTCACTCATCACTTACATACAGCCAACTTAAGTGTCATTTAAAAAATACTTAAATGTTATACTTACACCAGCTTTCCTTCTACACATATAGCAGTATTATTATTGATGACTTTAATCACCCATTCTTGTAGCTGGACTGCCTAATTAAGCATAAAGCAAAGACATTTATTTTACTACTTGTATGCAGCATTACTAAGTTAACATTTAGCCTTAGAAAAACTGAATTACAAGAAAAATCTTAAGTAATCCTAATGATTTCTTAGTACCCATCTATATAAGAACCAGCCCATTTTAAACATCAATTGTTTAAAACTACTTTATTGAGTAAAAGAAAAAAATATACACTTAACTGAGGTTATAATATATGTCTGCATTTCAAATATTAATACAAAACAGCTTAACCATGAAGGGAAGATCTTAACATATACATTGAACTACCAAATCTTATAGAAAACACAGCAACTTGGGGGAGGGGTTAAAATGCCAAATATATTATGTACTTTGTCTCCAAAAAAATTAAGAGTATATTTTTGTTAAGCTATATTTTCAGCTTCTATATACCATTAAGGTCACAGCTGGTAATAAAGATTCAATAGCATTCTATTCCCAAGCAAACAGCTGAATACCTCAGAAAGTGATTTTGGTGTAAGTAAAATGTCATTAACATATAAATTTTTCCATGAACACTGATAATAAAAACATATATAGTTCATAGAAATTTAAGATTAAAGTGTTTCTGAGTGAAACTAAAGCCAAAATTAATGTAACGAGTAACCATTCATTTTAAATAAAATTATACATTTTTATTTAAAGACAAATCCCCCAGAGAATTTGGTTGAACCAAGATGCTAAAATGGGCAGATGGTCTTTGGTATTGCACCGTGACCTGATAGGCTAGGGTCAGAGGGAAGGGGAGGAGGACCTCCCCTATCAGTAAACGTGGAGAGGGGCATGGGAGAAGATGAGGGAGGATATGATAGAGAGAGAATAAAGGAAGGGGCTACACTGGGATACAAAGTGAATAAACTATAATTAATAAAAAATTAAAAATAAATTAAAAAATAAAATAAAATGTAGGTATCTGGGGATATGGATTAATGGTATAGCACAAATCTGTGGGTTTGATTCCTAGAAATGAGAAAAAGTTTATAAAAGTGGGATTCATATTATTTTCTCCACATTTAGATATACCAGCAGGCAGCAAGTATATATGAAAAAATGTTCCTTAGATTCACTAGTTCATATTATCTTTACAACTCTAGGAGGTGAGTATCATCTCTATTTTAAGGAAAGAGAAATATATCTTAATGTAACAGTCTGATGCTCTAAGTATTTTCCTGTTCACCCTATATAACTTTCAATCAAGTAAAATCCCAACTCTTTAAGCTATTATAATTCTTTTCTATTTCAAATGTTAATTATACCTCAAAAGTCAGCATAGAAGTAGGAGTGATGTCAGTGTTCATCTCTTATAGGCATAAGTGAGTTGCTAAAGTTTACAACTCGTAATAGAGCAAGAATTAACAACAAACTCACTTTACTTTCAGCCCATTTGTCTTTCCTCTAGGCTTATAGTTGCTACAGCCAACAATAAAACAAGAAATAAAGCATAAAAAGAGCCTAAACCTCTTGAGGAACAGAAATAAGGGGACAATTAAAAACAAAAATTAACGTGTGCCTTAAATGTCTCCCTACCTGGTGTTTTTTTACTTCACTTACGATAGTTTGAAGCTTTGTAACCTTTCTTTGAGACCGGTGAGGTATTAGATTAAGCCTTGGTCTTGCAGGTGTAGGTTTAGATGTAGCTTTCATGGGACCTTGAATAGTCCTTTTAGGCACTGTTTTTTCATTTTGTTCTGTAATATCCTCTTGTGCACTCTCTTCTGTATTCACATCAGTATCATACTGGTTAAGATTCTTAATAGGAACACAATTTGTACTAAGAGAATTAACATCAGTATTTCCCAACTTTTCATAAGTAGAATCAATGCTTTCCAAAACATATGTGTTGTTTTTGGACACAGGGATTTTAACAGTATTCTCTTTTGATTGAAGAACTTGTCTAGCAAACTGAGCTCTAGTTAATGCCTTCCTTGAGATGCATGATGCTGAGACATTTTTTGGGTCTTGGTTCAGGAATGAAGGTTCTGCCAAAAATACAACAAATAAATAAATAGGCAAGCAAATGAAGTAATTAAAAATTATAGAAAGGGTCTATAGAAATAAGTTTTAAACTGCTTATATTTAAAGGACATCAGATTAAGAATAGTCTACTCTCATGCTCAATTTAAGTGTCTCCAGTGTTTTGTTTTGTTTTAAAACAGTCTTTCTATGTAGCCCTGGTTTATCTTGGAACTCACTATGTAGACCAGGCTAGCATCAAATCTGCCTCTGCCTCCTGAGTTCTGAGATTAAAGGCTTGTACTACCACACCCACTATTATAATTCAAGGTGCAGTTAGTTCTTACTGCCCACTGGGAACTACCTAGAACATTTAATACTTTGAAGTAACTGGCAAAAAAACAAAACAACTGCAAACATATAACAAACAACACAGAAGAGTCTACTGTAACTTAAATTGTGCCTTTCTGCTTTGTCTACTGGTGTTGAATCTTTTGTTTGCTGGGTACGGTACTCTGAATAAGAATGGGACCCCATAAATTCATATATTTGAATGCTTACTCACCTATCTGAAAGGATTAAAAGGTGTGGCCTTGCTGCAGGAAGTGTGTCACTGGGGTAGGCTTTGAGGTTTCAAAGCCCTTGCAAAGCCCAGTGTGTCTGTCTGTCTCTGTCTGTGGATCAGGATGTAGCTCTCTACTACCAACCCAAAGCTTGCCTGCATACCACCATGCTTCCCTGACATGATGAAAATAGGCTAACTCCCCTGAAACTATGAGCAAGCTCCCAATTACATGCTTTCTTTTGTAAGAGTTACTGTGGACATGGTGTCTTTTCATAGCAGAACAATGATTAAGCCACTGAAAATGATGCTTGATGATTTCAGAGAAACTTCTTGTAGGTTGGCACTTTAAAAAGAAACACTTCAGAATTTAGAAGGCATTTAGAGTAACAATCAAACCAGTATAGTGTGCTTTTATAACAAATAACAGTGACATAAAAACCTCCCTTTATTATCTCCTCTTGCCTTCACTTTCTGTACTTATATCATGCTGAGAGGAAAAAAATTAAAATTCTCCAAATTACAATTTGCCTTTTCAAGACAAAAGCATACTATTAAACCTTCTATAAGCAGACTTGGGCTGTGATTCCTCGCAGTATATGTAGCCTCAAAGACTAGGGTGTAGTCCTCAGAAGCCATTGGAGATACCCGGACAGGATTTACTCCGATTTTGAATTAGCAACACATCCCAGCCTGTGTACCAGAGGATGGCAAGGACCTGTGTGGTTGACCACAGGCCCTTTCAGATGGTCCTAACAATTAACAAGTTCTAACCCACCCTTTAAAATTCAAAATATTAAGACCTAATTGCAAATTCAACCAAAATTTATATTCCTTTGACCTGTTTTCAGTAGGATCTCATTATGTAGTCAGGATTAGCTTCAAGTTTGAAAGGCTCCTAAATACTGGGATTATAGGAATATATTGCCATACCTAACTTTTGGCAGAATGTTTAGGCCTTTAAAGAAATGAAAGTTTGTCAACTAGATAAAAAGGACCAGTAGTACCATTCACATATTCTGATTTATATTCTAAATGATTACATTTATTTTCATACATAAAGAAGAACACTTAAAATTTGTGCCAGAGATGAAAAGATCATTATGTTCGCACATTAGCCAGCCATCAGAATCTCAAAGACAGGAACTTCATCTGCTTTCACTCCCACACACACTGCATACATAGTATATACATACATTTATACTTATACTCACATATATATCATATATATGATATATAACACGTTTCATTACTTCATTTGTTCCTGTTTCCTGTCCTACTTCATATAAGAAACATTACTTTGCGTTCTCTTTGATCTGAACCCCAAATTCTCTTATATCTGGTAGGCCTAGTGGCACATACCTACAACTTAGGAAACTAAGACAAGAATCTCTCAAGTTCAGGTTGGCCTGGATCGCAGAGCAATACCTTGTCTCAAAAAAACCAAAACCAAAAATATACCTCCATAAGGCTAGTGACAGGCTTACCTAACATACTTAAGGCTTTAGACTTAATCCCTAGAAATTTAAAAAAAAATAATAAAATCTATTTTTCATTTCTTACCACTTATCACTCTATCAAATCAATAATTATCCCAATATAAGACATATTCTTCCTGTCTTTCTTTCCTTTCCTCCTCCTTCTCACATCTCTCTTTCCAGACAGGGTATTCTATGCAACCCAGGCTTATTTTCCTGTTACTGACTTTTTTATTTGTCATGTCCTCTTACATGTCCCTATACTTATAGCGAGTCCCTGAATCTAGGTTAGGTTGATTGTTGGGATATGCTTTTATTACTTCATAAACTTTTTCACCTAAAATGTTATCTTCTCATTGCAGCTTCTTCTGATCATAGCACCTTTCACATGTTACCCATCATCTTTATTACACTTTCTCTTGTTGGTTTCTGAGACAAAACCCAATTGTATAGCCCAGTACAGTAGTCCAGGCTAGTACTGAACACAAAGCAATACTCCTGACAGCCTGTCCAGTGCTGGAATTTGACACATCTGGCTTTTTTCCTGTTTTCTCCCTTCTATTGTACCATAAAAACTATACTCAATAGAATGTGAGCAGACATTTTGGTGCCCCGTTCATTATTATAGTCTGAGAACTTAAAACTGTCTGACACATTAAACAGCTAAAAAGACATCGTAGTTCTTTTTTTTTTTTCAAGTCCATGCATAATTAAACTAACCTCCTACTGAAGTGTTACTGGATTGGAATTTTTCTTTTTCCTCACAGAGGTAGGTACGCTGCAACTGAATTTTCTTATCTCTGTTAAAAGGGAAGACTTTATTATGTTCATATCTTGGTGGTCCCAACATGCTACTGCTCCTTGATTCTTCTTCTTGTTTGGCATGCTGTACTTTTTCTTTCATTCTTTGAAAGATTTTTCGTGGTGATTCATAAGTCGTTTCATTTCTTAATCCATGCATGTTGGGCTTTATAGCACTGACATCAAGATTATTATTTGAAAGGATAGCACCTGATTGTACGGTGGACTGTAATATACTTTTATTGTTAGAAGTTGTAATTTCTAACAACTGATTCTTTTTATGACCATTCAATTTGAGAGAGGACTTCTGATATTTCACCAAATCTTTTATGGGAGTAAGTTTGCCTGAAGGGATACTGTCAATAAAGACTGCATCTAGTGGTATTTTTCTTCTTTGAGCTGTCCCAGAAGACAAATGAATTCCCGAATGTTTCAAAGGTGTTGCAATCATCTTGGTAAGAGTAGCAACAAAGTTCTTTTTATAGAAAATTCAATCAACCCAAGTTTCCAGACAAAACTTCAGCAGCAGTCCAAAGAAACCTGTAATGAAATCAACTTTTATCATTGTTTGATAACTTAAAAATTTACCAATTTGTATAACATTATTATACCATTAAAAGGCATAATTGGTTAATCAACATCAGATAACATATAGCCCACAAATAAGATTAATATTTTTATTAAATTATAATTTTCATCTTTTTTTTTCAACAGAAGAGCAGTTTGGCATTCAAAACTGTCTCCTTACACACACACACACACACACACACACACACACACACACACACACACAAAGCAACAATATTAACATAGTTAATATCCCTATTATAAATATATTATATATATAAATATATAAATTATAAATATTTGTTTTTGAGATTTACTTGACAGCTACGGAAATGTGTTCCTCTAAGGGGTTTTAGAGCCAACCAGTAGGTTTCCTGTCCATATTGATCCATATTGGTTCTGATGCTAGCGATCAATGCAGGCCCGTGAGTATGCTATATAAGCATTCTACTGCTGCAGTGAAATTTATTCAACCAAGTCTTCGAGGCTCCAATCTAGTATTTGCATAAAAAGAGAATGATATCTGCATTAGGCATTATATTAGGCTATAAAAAAATAAGTTTAACAAATGTACTTCCCTTTATGCACCTAAAGATTTTAAGGCAGCAACTACAATGAATATGCATTCGATTATTTAAATGGCCTGGCTCTTTTGTGCTCCAGAATATTTATTTATAAGATGTTAGTTGAAAACTTCAAATAAAGAAGGAGGTTGTATTTAGCATAATTCTTTACATGTATTGCTATTTAGAATGTCTGAAGAAAATTATTCATTTAAATTGGCCTTAAAACGTGTGTTTTTCTTTCTGAGACACAGCCTTGCCTTATAGTCCAGGCTGGTATCAGTCTACTGGGGTGCTGGGGTCATAACCACGTACTGCAACACCTGGCTTGCTACTTACATGTAAATCTTATTTTTCGTAACTAAAAATAAAAAAAAAAAAAACCCTAGAACAACATATTACATTAATATTTGGAAAATTAATATTTCAATCCTAGGTGCCTGGAACTTACTAGTCAGGATTTACAGCATCTCTTACTACTGAATTCATAACAATTCTAATAACTTTTTACATTATCTAAATGGAAAAGACATTATCATGAAAAATATTAATCAATACTGGGTATGGTGACACATACCTGTAATTCTAGTACTCAAGGGCAGCCTGGGCTATGAAACCGTGTCTCAAAAAAAATAGAAAAATAATTACTAAAGCAATTAGATCAAATGATATGAAGTTTTGTTTTTGTTTTTTTTCAAAATAAGCAACTTAAAATTCATATATAAGCCAGACATGGTGGCGCAAACCTGTAATCCCAGCACTTGGGGAGGCAAAGGCAAGGGGATCTCTCTCAGTTCAAGGACTGCCTACAAATTGAGTCCAGGACAGCCAAAGCAACAGAGACAAACCATGTCTCGAAAAAGAAAAGTCATATATAAATTTATTATAAGGAAGAATGCAGAGAAAGATTTTGTTTTGGGTTGTTGAGTTTGTTTTGTTTTTTAAGAAAGTGTTTCTGTGTAGCCCTTGCTGCCCAGGAACTTGCTTTGTAGAGGAGGCTTGAATTCAAAGATCCACCTGCCTCTGTCTCCTACTGCTGGGACTAAGGTATGTGTCTTCACACCCTGCCACTAGAAGTATTTTCTGAAAAATGGTTATCTTCTAAGTCTGTTACAGAAAAGCTATTGTAATCTTTTCACAAATTTTAGCTCAACAGCTAGGTATTGATATATTTTATCCATTCATTATTTTAGCACTGCTGGAGGTTGAACCTAGGACCTCAGGTAAGCTAGGTCACTGAGCTACAGCCCTAGCACTCAGTAAATGTATATTCCTCAGGTGGGCAGTGGTGGGAGTTAGTAATATCCACTAGCAATACCAATAAAGTTACACCCTCTCAAAAATAAAAATGAGAAGACTGTACAATCGCAGGGGAAGCCGGCAAGGTATGGTCAGGTTGACCTACCCCTCAGTTCCTCAGTCTAACGAAATCTTCACAAATAAAAATTGCAAATAAGCTGAAAAAGAAAAGGTTACAGCCCAGAGGCAGATGCTTGCTGCCTGCCTATCCTAGAAGACTCTAGGTTTACTTATACTGCAATAATCATCATCATCATCATCATCATCAACCCACATGTCACGGTGACTGTAAGGAACATAGCTTAATAACCATTTTGTGTAGCCTGAAATAATGATGGCAAAAACAGTGTGCTAACGAACTAACCCCAAGACTATGTTGCTATGACAGTGAACCAACCCCACGTTATGAAGGCACAAAGCAACCACCCATCGAAATGAAAAATATCAGAACTTTGGGAATGCTGTCTAAAACTACTGGCAAGTGATCTTGAGACCCTGGCCTCAGTGACCACTGAACTTCAGGTACTGTCACTGGGCTGACACAAGCCCGCCAAGTCAAGTGTCCTTTTGCTCTCAACATCCTAGCCTACCACAGTTGAGGGGTTTCACAGCGTATGTGGAGCCAGACCTCACACTGCTGGAAGCATCATCACCGGATGAGTCCCCAGTGGAACCCTGCGGTAGCACTGCTGCCCCAACACCACTCCGCACTTGGCAAGATGTCTGTTCAACTTTTATATTAAAATGTTATCATAAGGACTGTTTGTGTGACTAAATCGGACATACTCAAAAAGGACATATCTTGCAGCGACATTCCTAACTGCGGAGCGCTTTGCTGCCTAGAAGCCCGCGCTTTCCCCAGTGACCACTCATTTATAAAACTCAACTTCAGCGTAACTCAACAAAAACGTCATTAAATTTTCCAGTACGTATTAAAAGGCAAAAGAGCCACATTTAAAAGAACAAAAACAAAAACCGAAACCATACGCCTACGAGTATAAACACATAGGTAACAATGCATGGACCCGAGCTCGCAGAGATCCACCTGCCTCAGCCTCCCTGAGCGCGGCGACTCAGGGCGTGCGCCAGCGCGCCGGGCTGAGACTTTGCATTTCTCCACTCTTTCGGAGGCGCGCCCGGACCTAAGTCCGCAGAAAGCGCAAGTCCCGCCCCCCCCCCCCCCCCCCCCCGGAATGCGGGCTCCGGAGGTGACGGACGAGTCGGGCCCCGGCGCACATCCCCCTCCCGGGGACTTGCGACTTCGGGACGAACGTCTGGGGCGTCGCGGCAGCAAGGCTGGCGCGCGGTCGCGCTCACACCGCGGAAGCCAGCCGTCGGCGAGGCCCGCGAGGCCGAAGGCGAAGGGGCGGCGGGGCTGAGGGGAAGGGGCGGCCTACCTGAGGGCGGCGGCAGCACGAAGCCGCGGGGACCGCCCGGCTCCGAGACGCCCCGGGCCGCGGGCTCCCTGAAGCCCCAGGGCTCGCGGTGCTTCCGCCCCTCCGAGGCCCGGGCAGGGGCGACCCGCGCGACCGCGGACGCTCAAAAACAAGCCACGCTCACCCGAGGCTTTCGCTTCCGCGACGCGGACGGCCGCGCCGGATTTCAAACTCCGAGGGCCCGCCCACCGCTGCGCCGGATTGGCGCGTTCAGAAAGCGCGTCACCGAGCGACTTCCGGGACGCCCGGAAACCGAGGATCCCACGCCGGCGCCCCTGGGCTGGGCTGTGTGAGCAGACAGGGTGTGACCAGCGCAGCGCCGCCGGGGCACGTGGAGTTTGTTTCCCTGCGGGCGGGCGCCCATTAGTGCCTCGCCACTCCTCCCGGCCGACAACGGTTGACGCCCCGAGCGCGCGGAGCACGGGTGACAGTGACTAAGTTCGACCCTTGCGGGCCACAGTTGTTGGTTTCAAGGCTGCCCTCACCGAGCATAAGTTTACCTTCGCTGTCTAGCCCGTTTCTGAGGAGAAAAAGATTCTCCAGTGAGCCTGGAATTTTTTTTTTTCTTTCAGATTCGCTGTTTAGTTTTTTTCAGGCCAGAAAAAAAAAATTGTTTTTGTTCCTGGGTAGACTGAATCTGAAGTTATAGTCGCATTTTAGCGAATTTAGCATTTAACTATCCTGGCTGGAATACTTTTATTTTGAAGGTGAGAGAACCAGGCCTGACACCCCCAAAGGTCACCAGGAACTAGTGGCCCCCACCCCCACCCCAAGGTCACCAGTAACTAGGCCATGGGTCACCAGTTCCAGAAACAAGGTCATAAGATTCCCAACCACGGGACAGCCTGAGGATAACAAGAAGGGGACGGAGTCTTATCTCCGAGTGGAGCATCTGTGCTGGGCAGCCCACAGACTTGTAGTAGGACATTTCATAGCACAGAGAATACCAACATTCCTGAGGTCTATAGATAGATCCCTCGGGCTCTCCTCGCTGATTCACTGTGTTGGTGTGGAGAGACCAGGCTTACACCCGAATAAAGCTCTTTACTCTTGCATATGTGGTCCAGCTCCTGGTGGTCTTTGGGGACCTTAAGATCTGGGCATAACAAAGGATCTAAGGACCGTGGTAGAATAAAACACTTCTCAGTGGAGATCTGTTGCAGTGCACTTTGTGTCACTGGTTCCTAAAGCAAGCCTTGCCGGTTGGTGTTACATGCCTGTGTTAGCCTAATGCTGGGAGCTGGGAGGCTGAGGCAGGAAAATGGAGACTTGGAGGGCAGCCTGTAACACAGTGTAAGTGTTGAGATTCTGAAAGGAAAGGCTTCCCCCACAGAAGTGTTTACAGCTCTGCTGCAGCTGCCAGCCGGGCTTACCAAATGCTAGTGAAGCAGTTCTGCTCTGGCAGGGGGATGTTTCCCCAGCAAAAATATTAGAGCTCTGTTCCAAGAGGTATCCTGGCAATCAGGAGCCAAGGAATACCCAAGAGTCACAAGGCTTAACAAGGGGGTGGGAGAGGAGCAGTTCCAGAGTGACTTGGGATTGGCTGATCTTGGCCTTAAGTCAGAGCAAATCAGGATTCATGGCTGGACTAGCTAGTTTACGAAGAAAAGTTGGAAAGTCTGTGACAGGTGTTTTAACGTAGACTTAAATGTGAGGAGAAAAAGGAAGATATAGCTAAGTGTGGAGATGGGCTCCTCAGGGGAGAGAAGCACACTCACTGTTTTCACTCTGGTCACGTACAGGATTTGGGCTGTTTATAAAGTTACTGTCTTATGACTGTACTTCAGCAGAACACCTGACAGGGTAACACTTGTTACGGTAGCCATCTAGTCCACAAGGACACGAGAAAGAACCAGTTTTGTTTGAGATTCTCAGTCACAGCAGGACTGATTGATTGATTTTTGGATTTTCGAGGCAGGGTTTCTCTGTGTATTCCTGGCTGTCCTGGAACTCTGCCTCCTGAGTGTTTGGATTAAAGTCCTGCACATATTTATGTGTTCCACATGGCCATGAAGTCAGAAGAAAGTGTTGGCTGCCCTGGAGCTGGAGTTACAGATGGTTGTGAGCCACCATGTCAGTGCGGGGGATTGAACTCAAGTTCAATGCAAGAGCAGCTAGTGAGTGGTACTGAGACATCTCTCCAGCCCTGATTTTTTTTTAACCTGCTATCAGACCTTTGGACCTCATGGGTGCTGGTTAAGCACTCTGCCCCTGAACTACAGTCCCTAGAGCAGTGGCGCTCAACCCTCCTAATGCTGTGACCCTTTAATATAGTTGGTTCAATGACTGTCCTCAAACTCACTATGTAGACCAGGCTGGCCTCAAGTTCAGAGGCCAGTCTGCCTCTGCCTCCTCATTGCTGGGATTAAAAACACGGTACCACCACATCCACTTTCAAGACTGTTTCTTCCTTTCTTTTTGGACAGGTTCTCACTCTGTAGCCCAGGCATGTCTCAAACTCTTGGTGAGCCTCTTTTGAGTGCTGCAATTAGTCATGATCCCTCAAACCTAACTCCATTTTTTTTCTTTTATGGAAGATACATTTTTTTTTTTTCTCACATAACTTATTCTGATTAGAGTTTCCCCTCCTTCTACCTTTGCCAGTTCCTCTCCATCGCGCTTCCCATCTGGATCCACTCTCTTTCTGTCTCATTAGAAAACAAACAGGTGTCTAAGGGATAATGATAAAATAAGATAGAATAAAGTAAAATAAAACAAAAACTAATATATTGGGGTTGGACAGGACAAGAGAGAGTGTTGGTATAATGTTCTTTTAAAATGTATACGCCTTACCCTTGTTAATTCAAATGCTGATTTCCCCACCCCCACTCTCTGGTTTCAATCCGGATATTGCTTTGTGATACTCACTATAAGCATCCTGTCTCACCTCTTGTGTAAACAGGACAAAATAAAGTAACTAGGTACAATGTTGTGCAATGGGAGGAGCCAGAGGACAGGAAAGAGGGGAGGAGCTAGAGAGCAGGAGGTGACTGGGAGGAGAAGGGGCAAGAGGAGAATAAGGAGAGCAGAGCGGGAGGAGAGAGCTTGGAGGATGTGGAGCATGAACCTAATATTTCACAAAAAGCAAGTATAATGTGGGAAATCTAAATGTTAGGAAACTGAGGGCTTGGGGGTTTAGGAGGCAGTAAATATTGCCCAGCATTGTGTTCTAGGTTAACTAAAAACCCGGTCTCTGTGTGGTGATTTGGTTATACAGCTGCTGAGAATTAACAGCAGCATTACCAGAAAATAAACCAGTAGTAAATATTAATAATCACCTACAACAAGAGAGAGAGGAAAAGAGCTCAAGAGAACATACAAAAATCAGAGACCGACTCATCCATACAGTCAGAAGTACCATAAAAACAGTAACTTGAAAGCCTATAGGCTTCCAAGGTTATGTGTGTGTGAGCATACATACATACATACATACATATATCTATCACAAACACTTTGATCCACCATGGTGTCCTAGTTGCAAAATATGATGGTGCAATGGTAGCACAATGTTTATTGGAGTAACCAATATCTGATTTGACTTAAGGCCCATGATGGAACCCATACTGCTTGGGTGACCAAGAACCAGAAATTAAATAATCCAGGGACCGTAGGTAAAACCAAAAAATAATACTGTTCTAAGAAAAAGAAAGGAAAATGTAATGATAAAATGACCCCAGCGACATTCTGCTGTACTCATACATTAGTGCCTTGTTCAACCATCATCAGAGAAGCTTCCTCTTGAAGCAGAGGAAACAGATATAGAGAACTACAGTCAAATTATGCAGAGGATTTCTGGCTATTGTGAACAGAGCAGCAATGAACATAGTTGAGCAGATGTCTCTGTGGTAAGATGAAGGATCTTTTGAAGTCCCCATTAAAAGACAAAGGGTATAGCTGGATTTTGGAGTAGATTGATTCTGATTCTCTTGAACTCCCACACTGATTTCCATAGTGGCTCTACAAGTTTGCACTCCTATAACAATGGATGAATGTTTCCCGTATTCCACATCCTCACAGAATGAGCTGGCATTGACCCATTAGCTACTTTGAAGGATGTAAGATGAAATCTCAAGATAGTTTTGATTTGTATTTCCCTGATGGCTAAGGATGTTGAACATTTCTTTAAGTGTTTCTCAGTCTTTTGCATTTCCTCATTTGAAAATCCTCTGTTTAGCTCTGTACCTTATTTTTTAACTGGGTTTTTTGATAGCTAGTTTTTTGAGTGCTCTCTCTCTCTCTCTCTCTCTCTATATATATATATATATATAAATATCGGATGTTTTCCCATTCTGTATACTGTTGCTTTGTCCAAATGACAGTGTCCTTCCCTCTGAAAGAGATTCTTAGTTTTGTGCGGTACCTTTTACTGATTGTTAGCCTGTGCTACCTGTGTTCTGCTTGTAAAGTCTTTTCCCATGCCAATGACTTCAAGGCTATTCCTCACTTTCTCATCTGTCAGGTTCAGTGTATCTGGATTTAAGTTGAGGGTCTTTAATCCATTTGGAGTTGAGTTTTGTGAATGGTGGTAAGTACAGATCTATTTTGATTCTTCTACATTCAGCCCGGACACTCAGTTGGATTAGCACCATTTGTTGAAGATGGTGTCTTTTTTTTTTTTTTTCCCCAGTATGTATTTCTGGACTTTTTTAAATCACAAATCAGGTATTCAGAAGTATATAAATTTATGAATGGCTCTTCAATTTCATTTTATTGATCAACATGTCTGTTTTTATGTCAACACCATGCTGTTTTTATTATCATAGCTTTGTAGTACAACTTGAAATTGGGGATAGTGATATCCCTCCCACACTTTTTATTTTTCAGGATTGTTTTAGCTATCCTGTTTTGGATTTTTTGTTGTTGTTGTTGTTGTCATTGTTATTTTTTTTAGGTGTGTGTCTGTTTTCATATGAAGCTGAAAATTGTCCTTTCAACATTTCTGGATGCAGAGGTGACCTTCACTTACATTATATTAAGGTGTGTCCCTGTATATTCAATTGTTAATTGCTAAACTGGCAGTGAGCTAAGTGGTAATAGATTCTGATATTGTCATTAGTACTGATTGATAATTGTTGAACTGGCAGTGAGCTAAATGCCAACAGTTTCTGGTACTGAAGAATCTCCTGTCTCAGTGTTGTGTACAATTGTTCTTCATCATTTCTGATTGTTCAGTAAAGAGCTGAAGAGTCTATAGTGGGCAGGAGAATTAAGGTGGGACTTGCAGTTCCAGGAGGGGGTCTCAGGTGGACCAGAGAGAGAGAGGGAGAGAGGAAATGAGGTCACTGGGCCATGAGGAAGAGGACATGGCGAGGTGCGTATGAGGATGTAGCCATGAGGCTAGGCCATGAAGAAGAAGGTCACAGGGGCCATAAGGACAAAGAAAGAGCAGAGACAGCCAGGGAGAGACTAGAGGACAGGTAACAGGACATATGGCTGAGAAGTAGGCCAGACTAGTGCAGATGTGTTAGAATAGGCGAGACTCTGCCCAGCTAAGGTGCTTTAAAGCTTATTAAAAATATAACAAGTTTCTGTCTCATTATTTGGGAGCTAGAATATGTGAAGAATTGTGTTGGAATTTTGATAGAGATTGCATTGAATCTGTAGATTGCTTTAGGTAGGATGGCCATTTTTTTTTCTATGAATCCATGAGTTTGAGAGATTTTTCTATCTTCTGATACCTTCTTCAATTCCTTTTCTTCAAAGATTTGAAGTTTTTTATTATACAAGCCTTTCACTTGTTTGGGTAGAATTACTCTAAGATATTTTATATTGGAGACTACTGTGAAAGGTGTTACTTCCCTGATTTCTTTATCAGTCTGTTTATCTTTTGTATATAAGAGAGCTATAGATTTTTTAAGGGTATTAGCATCTATTTTTATTTTTTTTAGAATTATTTAGTTTATTATGTATACAATGTTCCGCCTGCATGTACACCTGAACACCAAGAGAAGGCACAAGATCTCATTATAGATGGTTGTGAGCCACCATGTGGTTGCAGGGAATTGAATTCAGGACCTCTGGAAGAGAAAGCAGTGCTCTTAACCTCTGAGCCGTCTCTCCAGCCCCTAGGGCTATAGATTTTTGTAAGTTAATTTTGTAACTATGTACTTTGCTGAAAGTGTTTGTCAGCTGAAGGGGTTCCATGGTAGAATTTTTAGGGTCACTTGTATATATCAGCATATCATCTGCAAATAGAAATACTTTGACTTATTTCTGAAGGAGATTTCCCTTGATCTCCTTCAGTTGTCTAATTGCTCTAGCTAAGACTTTAAGTAATATATTGAATAAATATGGAGAGGGTGGGAAAACCTGTGGTTTTCTAGTTCTCCAGCTTCTAGACAGTACACTATGGTACTTCACAGCCTTAATGATTAACTGGACCAGTTCAATTTTTTCTAATAAACCTTCTCTCATCATTATTCTATCTACTTACGTACCTTATTACCTGCCTACTTCCATGCCTCCCTCCCTACCTACCTATATATCATCTATTGAATTGGTTAATTTTTCTATAGAGAACACTCACTAATACAGATTTTGGTGCTAGGAGTGATTCTCGAGAAACAATTTTTTTTGTTGTTGTTTTTGTTTTTTGGGACAGGGTTTGTCTGTGCAGACTTGGCTGTCCTGGACTCAATTTGTAGACCAGGTTGGCCTCAAATTTACAGTGATCTGCCTGTCTCTGCCTCCCAGAGTGCTGGATTACAGGCATGAGCCACATCACCTGGTTTGAAAAACAGAATCTTAAGTGATGATATTTCTTCATTAGTTTTGTAGCTTCTGAAATTTGTTCCATAATATTCCTATATTCCTTGACTTTAAAAAATGCGAACAGCTCTACTTTGAAAGTTGCATACAAAAATTAATAGATCTATGGCTTGTGTTGTCTATGGACATACACAAATTTTATATATATATATATATATATATATATATATATATATATATATATATATCTTACAAGACATACACATCTCAGTGACTTTATGATCATTCTGGACATTTGTGAAAACTGAGGAGTAGAACAATGTTGGTTTCTTGATGCTGGTGTGGCTAGACAAAGTGATGAAAGAAAAAGATGACCTGAGGGATTTAGTTCCCAGTTGAAGCTCCGCATAAATAATTGAAGAGCTTCAGAGTACCCTTAAGGCTAATAATCTCTTAGAATCTCCTTATAGTTACAGGGCTGCATTTTTGCCTCTGCTTGGTAACATCAACGTATAGACATTCTTCTCACTCTCCTTGGCTCTGATATCCCTTATCATGCTATCTTGCCAAGCAGGTGCTTGGTGCACTCCAGGTGATTCTGAGTCCTTATCGGAAGATATGCGCTTTCTTCTTTCTTTTGCTCTGCCCAAGCTCAGATACACTGTACCAGGGGCTCTTCTCTGTTTACTTCTTAAGAGCTGCAGTGTTCAGAAAGGGAAGCCAAACAGAATAAAGGAAGGCATTCTCAGCTTGCATCATCTTATTTTGGTGATCTCATATTGCCTTTCTTCTGTAGTGCAAGAAAAGAAAAATATGTAGTGTTGTTCCATCTCTTCTAAGGGACACCAGTAGTATCAAATAGGGCTCCACCATTATGATTCCATTTAACCTTAATTAGCATATTAAAGGCTCTATTTACAAATAAAGTCACACTTAAGTACTGTTAAAAAAATGTTTTTAAATAAAGGCACCTAGCCTGTAGTATTTTATAACAGTAGTCCCAATAATACAGGGCTTCAACATTTAAGCCATAAGTCGGAGATGGACACAATTCAGTCCATAAATTCCCCCTTATTCTCTGTAACCTGAGAGTAGCAAGATTTAGTGTGAGCATAGGGAGAGATTGAGAGGTGGACAAATCATGAGGGTTATAAGGAGGATGAGTAGCTGGGGGTAGGAACTCCTTTTTATGATAGAAAACTTGTTGCATTAGTTTCTGAAGAATCCTGGCTTTTATAAAATTGCCAGAAGTTCTTCTGTAGTCCAGCTTAAGCTCATTTCTAGACATAGAGTGCCCAAAACCTAACAGCTGGAATACAAATTCCAGAGGATTCTCTTGTCCGGTCATTTTGCCATTAGAATGCTGGGATGGCAGATGCTAACCCCATTAAGCTCTGTTCCAGACGCTGAACTTAGATTGCTAAGTGTGGGCCTTACACACTTTTACCCATAGGGTCATCTCTCCTGCCTGACCTTGAACTTATGATCCTCCTGCCTCTGTCTCCCAAATGTTGGGACCTCTGCCCCATGTCTGGCTGTTTGTTTTTCTTACTGATTTCCATTTTGAATAGAGTGAGACAGAATCTTAGGGTCATAGCTTTGGTTCGCATGTGTGTGTTGCAGGATATTTGATCCCATTGTGAATCCCAAAATTGTGAACTGTGAAACTCTTTCTGTTTGGTATGGTTGAGCCCTATCACACACCTTTAAATTAAGAACTTTCTGTTTGTTGTAAACAGGTGATTATGGTTTGATTCAGCCAGTTGCACACACCTTTAATCCAAGAGCTTTCTGTTCAGAGGATTTAATAAAGTTAACCCTAGGTGAAGAAGCAAAGCAAGAAACCATCTGACAATGATTAAAGAGTAGGAGGGACTTTGAGTTGAAAGGTATTTAAGACAGTGTGGAGAAGCAGAAAAACTTTTAATTTAAGCTCTGGCTTTAGCTTAGGGTTCAGCTCCTTGGCTCCCTGGCTTTTTGGACATTTTTCTCCTGGGCTGTCAGTTGAGCTAGTGAGCCTTTGTTTTTTTTCCAATCTGGACCTGAGCTGAGAAGGATGGGTGCTTTCTCTGCCTCACTGTGCTAGCAGGTTTTTACCCAAGCATCTGGATCTTGAGTCTGTTTGTGTATTGTTATTTTTCCTATTGTTATGGTAAATACCATGACAAAAGTCACTTAAGGGAGAAACGGCTTGTTTAATTCTATACTTCAAGGGAAGTCCATTATGGCAAAGAAGGCATAGCATTTGTAAAGGTCTATTGGTTAGTGTGTGCCTGAACAGCTCTGTGACTGCCAGCATTAGTGTCATCCTGAGAAAATCTAGAGTCACCTGGGAAGGGAGCCTCAATGAATAATTGCCTAGACTGGGTTGGCCTATGGACATGCCTGTGAAGGATTGTCTTGCATATGTTAATCAATGTATGAAGGCCCATGTTAATTGTGGATAGGCTGGTGATCTTGAACTATTATATAAAATGAAGAGAGTAAGTTGGGCTCAGATACTAACTGCTTTTTTCTATATTAAGAAGACTCACATCAGCTGGTGAACCTCTGCATTCTATAAGCAGCAAGCCTTGGGCTACCTCTCTAACTCATATTCTGAGTGACATTAAAGATTTCAAACTTTAAATGGATCTAAAGTAGGAAAGAACTCAGAAATAAGTGTGGTGTGGTGCAGGTGGCCCTACCATTTGACTTGTTCAATGTGTAGGGTATATGTTACTAGTGTTTTAGTTTTTGTGAGTCAAAATGCTGTGTGGACTTTGTGGCAAGTTACAGTGTAGAAACTTGCAATGTTAGCTCCCTAGGCTCTGTAGTAAGGCAGTGCCGTTTTCAGTAGAGAATTACATGGAGTTTTGTTGTTCCTAAGCCTGATGAGGACAGAAAGTCTTGTAATGAAGCATCAAGTGGCTGTGTATTTAGAAATCCCAATCTGCTTGCTGCTGAATTTATCAGGGTCCTTTCCTGATAAAGATAGGCACCCCCCGAACAGTATATCATATACACTACTACATGAACTGGTATGTTTGGGAATGAATATGAGCATGACCAGACAGCACAAACCAGCTTCTAGACACTGTGACACTTAAGACTTTCATCGGTGCCTTTATTCTCTAATGACTGTGGTTTTGTGGAGCATCCTACCTGAAACATAAAAGCAGTTAGGTGTAGTTACAGAGCAGCTCAGTATACAGATGAATGTCGGAAATAGCCTCATTCAAGTTGCCTCTTCCCATTGCCAAATACATTTTATACCTTGCTTCACTGCCATATTTTTCCTTACTGACCACAGTTTCTGCCTCATTATATTTTAAAACCATTAACCTTTCAAATAATTTTTATGGAATCTACTTACTTACCTTTTAAAAGAATTATTGCCCATAACTTTGTCAAGTTCCTTTCTTTTGCAAATGGGATTCTTATTCAACATGTAGATTAGTTACCTCTCTGACCCAAGAACTGTACGTCATTGCCATCTTTCTTAACTATGCCATTATAATTTTTCGTGAGATATAAGATGTTTCATAAGACTTAGCAACTTCAAACTTTTACCTCTTTGGTGATTAAAAGGACATTTTGGGTTCAAACTAAGCAAGGCTTATTAAAGAAAGAAAATTGTTTAGAACTAAAAAATATATATTTTTTTGATGAGACAGAGTCTCACTGTGTAGCTCAGGCTGGCTTGAAACTTACTACATTTTCCAGGCTGGCCTGAATTTGTAATATTCTTGCTTCAGCTTCCAGAGTGCTGTAATTAAAGTCATGTACCAGCACACTTGGCTAGCATTGTGTGTTTGTGTGTGTCTCTCTGTGTGTGTGTTAGTTAGAGCTCTCTAACGGATCAGAACTTAAAGAATGAATATATTTATTTATGTTATATATTAATATAATATCACATACAAAGTGGATTTATTTATGGTTGTGAGCCTAGCCTTTAATGGCTGAGCCATCTCTTCAGCCCATAGAGTGGATTTATTAGAGTAGTCTACAGGCTGTCAGTTAGCTAGTCCAAAATAGCTGGATGTCTCAGCTCGTCCTCAGTATGTGCCAGAGTTCCAAAGAAGTAGGTTCTAATTCCAGTGGAGAAACGGAAAATGAGAGCAAGAAAACAAAGAGCATAAGCGTTGGTCTTCCATGTCCTTTATACAGGCTGATTGCAGAAGGTGTGGCCTAGATGAAAAGTAGATTTTCCCATCTCAAAATGGCTAGATCAAAAGTGTATTTCCTCCTGGGCATAGTGGTATATGCCTTTAGTCCCAACACTTGTGAGGCCTAGTGAGGCCTAGGCAGTCTTATATCTGTGAGTTCAAAGCCAGCCTGGTCTAAAAAATGAGTTCCAGGACAGCCAAGGCTACACAGAGAAACCTTGTCTTGCAAAAAGGAAAGAAAGAAAAAGAAATCCTCATGGTTGTACCATGCTTGGGTTTTAGTTAACTCTACATGTAGTCAAGTTGACAACCAAGAATAGCTATCGTAAGTCCACTCCTTGTCAACTTAATACACAATCATAACCTTGTTATGTTGTGCTTAATTTCCAAATGAAAATAATAATCAGGTCATATGTATAGTTAGCATGTTATAACTACCGCTTGTATAGCTGCAAACATAAATTTAGTTGGCAATGTCCCTAAGGGCATGGTGTACTCAGGTGGCAGAGACAGGCGAATCTCTGTGCCTTTGAGGCAGCCTGGTCTACAAAGGGAGTCCAAGATAGCCAGGGTTCTGTTATACTGAGAAACCTGTCTCAAACAACAATCAAAACAAAACCTCAACGGAGGCGCTGAAATTTAACAAGTCTCCACTAGATGTCAGGCGTTCTCTTTCTATTCCTCTGGCAGCGGTTTAAAAGTTTCATCTCTGCAGTCAACAGCTGCGCTTGTTTTTAAAAAAAAACAATAGAGGCACCAATTCACGAATTTAGATAAATTTAAAATCAAGTCAATTGAAACTGAAAATACATTGTGATATTTAAGTTTTCTTTGAGAACATTCATTCATTCATCCCTCTGACACACAGTATCTTACAGGTATATTCGCAGTTTTACTCATTCTTCCCAGCAATAAGATTAAATGTTTTATTATCGCATTTTAGAGATAATAAAGCTGGTGTCTATAGAGATTAAATAATTTGTTGACCAAATTTTAATGCAGGTTAAAACCCACGCTGTTTGTTCTAAAGCCTGCTTACCTAGCCACTGGATGGTAGTGCTTTTCATGACTGAATTACAGTAAGTCAACTTAACGTGCTTAGCAGTGTTTGTACATAGCAATATTTGAAAGTATCAGTTATTAACTTCTTCTTGTAGACATTAGCAGGGTTAAACCTTCTGGCATTACCTTTATGGAAGGCTGTGAAAATAAATAATCATGATTTTGACTTCACTGTATTAAAATGCGTAACACCTGAACAATATTGCCTATTTTAAGTACATACAAGATGCAAAGGACATACAGAGGGGCGCACAGACACAGAGAGTCAGAGTCAGAATAGACAACATACATGTGAAGCCGTGAAAAAAATCTGTAAAAATCTGTAATTTCACTAATGGAAATTCCCTGTGAGGGACTCTTGATGCAGAAGAGTTTTTTTTTAATAAATTAAAAGTCAATAAAGTAAATGAGAAGAGGCAACTTCAGCTGAAGAATTGCTCAGACTGGATTGACCTGTGGTGTGTCTACAAGGCATTTTTCTTTTAGAGGATTTTTAATTTCAGAACAATGGCTGCTCTGGCAAGAGATCACATTCAAAGATCTTCTAGGTCTGTGTGACTGGCTAGAGTACAAACACACTGTTAATCCAGGAGACAGAGGCAAACAGATCTGAGTTTAAGGCCAGGTTGGTATAGAACAATTATCAGGTAAAGAAAAGCTTAGGTTCAGGCATGGTGGTACACACCTTTAATCCCAAGCAATGAAGGTAAAGTTAATTTGTAGAAGGAAACACCCATGTTTGAAAGTAATGTCAAATTGAGAGGCAAAAACAATGATGAATCAGGAAAGATTTGATATATATATATATATATATATATATATATATATATATATATATATTTTAAATTTACTTTCATGTAAATTAAATTAATTTTCTTTTATGTACATTGGTGTTTTGAATGCATGTATATCTATGTAAGGGTGTGGGATCCCCTGAAACAAGAGCTACAGACAGTTATGAGCTGCCATATGGGTGCTGGGAATTGAACCCAGGTCCTCTGGAAGAGCAGATAGTGATCTTAAACACTGAGCCATCTCTCCAGCCCTGTGAAACAGCATTTTCTTTTTTTTAATTAAATTTTTATTTTTAAATATTAGTTATAGTTTATTAACTTTGTATCCCACTCCCTCATTCCCTCACAGTCCTACCCTCCCTCCCTCCCTCCCTCATCTTCTCCCTACCCCTTTCCAACTCCACTGATAGGGGAGGACCGCCTCCCCTTTCATCTGACCCTAGCTTATCAGGTATCTTCAGGCCTGGCTGCAAAGTCCTCCTCTGTGGCCTAGCAGGGCTGCTCCTTCTTCGGGTGGGGGTGAGGAGGGTCAAAGAGCCAGCCATTGAGTTCCTGTCAGAAATAGTCCCTGTTCCCCTTACTAGGGTACCCACTTGGATACTAAGCTACCATGGGCTGCATCCAAGCAGGGGTTCTAGGTTATATCCTTACATGGTCCTTGGTTGGAGATGCAGTCTTACAAAAGACCCTTGTGCCCAGATAAATTTGGTCCTTGTGAAGCTCCTGTCCTCTCCAGGTCATACTAACTCCCTCTTCTTTCATATGATTCTCTGTATTTTGCCGAAGGTTTGGTTATCTGGAGGTATCTCCATCCCTGATCTCAAGCTGTACTACAGAGCAATAGTAATAAAAACCACATGGTATTGGCATAGAAACAGAAAGAAGGATCAATGGAACCGAGTAGAAGACCCAAAAATAAACCCACACACCTATGAATACTTGATTTTTGACAAAGAAGCTAAAACCATTCAATAGAAAAAAGACAGCATCTTCAACAAATGGTGCTGGTCCAATTGGATGTCTACATGCAGAAAAATGAAAATAGATCCATATTTATCACCCTGCACAAAACTAAAGTCCAAGTGGATCAAAGACCTCAACATAAAACCAAATACACTAAATCAGTTAGAAGGCAAAGTGGGGAAGCGACTCAAACTCATTGGCCAGGAGACAACTTCCTGAACAGAACACCAACAGCACAGGCTCTAAGATCAACAATCAAAAAATGGGACCTCATGAAGGCTGAGAACTCATGAAACTGAAAAGCTGTAAAACAAAAGACACTATTGTCAGAACAAAATGACAGCCTACAGACTGGGAAAGGATCTTCCTTTCCTTCCTATATCTGACAGAGGGCTGATATCCGGAACATATAAAGAACTAAAGAAGTTAAAAAGCAGCAAATCAAGTAATCCAATTAAAAAATGAGGAACAGAGCTAAACAGAGAATTCTCTGTAGAAGAATATAGAATGGCAGAGAAACACTTAAAGAGATGCTCAATGTCCTTAGCCATCAGAGAGATGCAAATCAAAACGACCCTGAGATTTTACCTTACACTCATCAGAATGGCTAAGGTCAAAAACTCAAGTGACAACACATGCTGGAGAGTTTGTGGAGAAAGGGGAACCCTCCTCCATTGCTGGTGGGAATGTAAACTTGTCCAACCACTTTGGAAATCAATCTGGTGCTTTCTCAATTAGGAATACTGCTTCCTCAAGATCCAGCTATACTACTCCTAGGCCTATATCCAAAAGATGCTCAAGTACACAACAAGGACATTTGCTCAACCATGTTTGTAGCAGCTTTATTCATAATAGCCAGAACCTGGAAACAACCCAGATGTCCATCAATGGAAGAATGGGTACAGAAATTGTGGTACATTATACAATGGAATACTACTCAGCAATTCAAAACAAGGAAATCATGATCATTTTTATTTGTTTGTCTGGTGAGGCAGGGTTTCTCTGTGTAGGCCTTTAACCATCTTCCTGCTTTTGCTTGATTCTATCAGACTTTTGCAGAAACATTTAGTTCTGGGGAAAAAAAAACCCAGATGCCTACTATTCTTAGACAAGATATTATGCCCACTGTTGTAGTTTGACTGTGAAATGTCCTTTATAAGGCCCATATGTTTGAACATTTGGTCACTAGCTGCTTGCATTGGAAGATATGGAACCCTTAGGAGGCGGGCCTCCCTAGAGGAAGGAAGTGAGTCAGTACAGATGAGCCTTGAGACTTTATAGCACAGCCCCACTGCCTTGCCACCCTCTCTTCCAGTTCATAGAGGTATTGTGATTCACTCTCGCTGTCTCATCTACCCCACCAGAGTGGACTATATATGCCCTGTACTGTAAGACAACATAAAGCCTTCATCTCTTACATTGATTCTTGTCAGGTATTTGGTTCTGTAAGACCTGGGGTCTCACAGCTCAGGAGTTCAAGATTGTGCCCTTCCCAGAAACTCCCCCAGACCAAGACTCGTTGCAAAAGCAAGAGGTTTATTAACCATTGCTCAATGGGGTCACCCCTGCCGGTCAGCAAAGAGTGGCACCAGGAGACTAAGGCCTTTAGGTTTTTAAAAGAAAAATTGCGGGAGATTTGAAGTTGCAGTTTTGGCAATTTAGGATTGGATGAGGAAGCTATAAAGTAAGGTAATTGGTTAGTCTTAGGTGCTCAAGCTTGGCCAGTCCTGCCAAGTGTGGATGCAGCTGCAATTGAAGGTGGGGGTGGCTAGCTCATCCTTGAAGATTAGGGGCTGCAAGCCTTTTGGCTGGAGGTCAAAAGCTACTCAGAAGAAGTCTAGGTTTGTTGCTAAGAAATGCTATCTCAAAGACAGGAGTTTTTCTTTTTGCTGAGTGAAGGACATTGCTTGCTTGCCTTTTTTTCTATCTGTCCTCATAGATAGGGTCACATTTTTCCATTCTCTGGAAAGGTACTAAGAGGCTTTAGCTTAACCTGAACCTAAAACTCAAAACTATAGGCTTTAGAAGACATACAGGTTACAAAGTTAGTCTAACCCTTTCATTTCCCCCTTCTCCTTGTAACTGCTTCAATCATGAAGCAGCTGCAGAGTGAGAATTTTATCTTAAGAAATTTTTTTTTCTTTTGACTCAACATTTCAGCCTGTAGAATGGGACAATGGGCCGATGATCCGTCTTCTGGAATTTCTTCATGCTGATGATTGGATCGTTGATATCTCAGTTTGAAAGAGGCTGAAATGCTGGTCAAAAGTTGGGGAGAGTACATGGGTAAAGATTACTAGGAGCCAGTCAAAGGCTGGTCAGTGAGGCAGTCCTTAACAGTCTCTGGTTAGTTGATCCAATTGAAGAGACAGGGAGCAGTCATGTCAGCTTCCAACAAGTCGAGATTTTAGCTTGCAGCCCAGAGTCAACCAGGTGAAAATCTGCTGAGACAAATTCAGACTAGAGACAGAAGTTTCGATTTGTCTGTTAAATGGAAAAATTGAGGAATCCCAACACACGGAAAAACTCTTCTGGGATCCATTTGAACTATGCCAGATCTAGGTCTCATGACCTTTTGATTTTTATAAACTTATATGAATTTTTGGTACACAAAAGGAAATATATATATTAAAAAACTCAGAAAAGTAATATATCAGCAAATCTAATACAACATTTTGAGAGTAACAAGTAAAAACTATATCCAACAGAATGGGTACCAGTCAGCTGTTTTATATTTTTTATAAACAACTTAAGTATGTCTATGTGGCAGCCTTTTTGGAGTTAACGGCATCTGAGCAGCGGAACTCAGCCTCTTGGCTATTTTTTTTAAAGTCTAGTGTCTCACAGACTGACCTTGGTGGTCCTACAGTGGGCTGCTCTGACCCTGAGAAACTCCGTGCAACCATTGTAACCAGACAGCAGGCTCTGTGCAACCTTGAGTAAGCCCTCTTATATTTTGGCTAAGTAAAATTGCCTGCGTGAGAAACTACTTGTACTTTTTTTTTTATTATTTAAGTGTTAACCTGACATCCATTAAATTGACACTTTGATCAGTATGTAGACCAACATTTTTTAGATTTTTATAACCTGAACTCCTATCCTCAGACCCTATAGAAACTTTATATATTTTTTAATTTAACTATTATTATAAGACATTGGCAACTGATGTAAAGCCTGTGAGCAGGGCAAACCTGTTTTTTCTTTTTACACAAAAGATATAGTACCTAGTAGTTTTAACTAACTAATGAACTGACCAATGAGCTGATAGTGAACCTAACTGTCTGCTCTTTAGCTGCCAAGTTACTGTTAACTAAGCCTAGCCTTTCAGCCTAGACATCAATGTGATCAGAGACCTGAGAAGGATAAATTATGAGCTAAGTAAATGTACCAATCAAAATGACAGAGATGACTAGTTAGTCTATCACCTAGTCCCTGGCTCCTGTGGTCTCCTGGCTTTCTGAGCAGAGGCAATCCAGCCATCATGCATAGAGGATGAGAAACTGCTGCTGTGGAAAGAGGAACAGGAGAGATTGACCTCACCTTGCCTCTCACAATGTGAGACAATGGCTCTTCAGGTGTCCCCGACTTTGTCCGCAGTTTAGGCTGGGCCCTAGCAGTGGGCCAGTTGGGGCAGTATTGCCCAGTGGTTAGCATACCACAATCCAGAGTTGCAGTCATCTGTCGTCCAAATCTTCTCGGAGACCTTGGGGAGCTACTGTCAGGATTTTGGGACTTTTTGCCACAATAAACTTACATATGTTAAAATGCCATATTTATCAGATCTCTGATAAGCTTGAGGGCCAGCATATCTGAGTTACTCTTTGTTTTTATCATCTGTTTTAAACTGTGTCCTATAAAACAGAATGTTACTTAATCTAGTTCTAGCATATTTCTGAGATGCATGCTTTAGAACTATATATTTTAAGACAAATAGGCAAACTTTATAGTTATCTATCTTAGGCTTAACCTTAAAAAAACCTATACAAAGACACTAGGTAATGGTCAACACCTTAACCAACTGCAGTCATTAGCGTAGCTTTAAGTCTGCTCTTTCTGAACTAAAATCAAAGCAAACCTTTTAATCAGATACAGTTCATAGAGAGGCTAGCAAATCTTGCTGATCCTATCACTTTGTATTAAAATTGAACAGTAAAAAGCTTTGCACTTAATACTAATTAGAGAACTGAACATAACTGAGAGACCTAAACAAAATGGTGGTAAACTCATGGCTCCACCCTCTTTATCTCCAGACCAGCATGGCGGCTGGCCACGTATAATTGAACTCAGCTGAAAGTCCTAAACAAATATGGCAGCAAAACTACAGCTTCACGTGCTCTCTATCCCTGAACCATCATGGCGGCTAGCCATGTGTTAGCACAGGCTGTGACTGACAATCCCAAACATAGCCATTAGGTACTGTTGATGACACAGCAAACACTGTGGAGTATCCATAATCCCCCACAACCAAAAGTTTTAACATAGTGATCAAATAAGTTTTAGAACCAACTGCATAACAGAACAGTACAGAACATTTTTAAACTGTATGAATTATTTTAGCCATACCAAACCTATCAGCCAGAATTTTTTTTGCTTAAAAGAGCATTAAAAAAAACATTTTGTAATGAAGAATCACCAGCCTTTTAAATGAATTATAACATATTTAAATACAGTTTTTTCTTAAATCATATTAACTCTCTGGCTTTTTATAATACATCCACTAACCTTCTGCAACATCCTATATACCTTTATGTTCCTAGCTTTCTTTTTTTGGCTTAAGCAGACATTTTTGCTTTAGACAAGCTATTTTTTTTAAAATCTCTTGCTCACTCTCTCTTTCTTTTTAGACAACAGAAAAACTCCCATTAAATTTTTTTTAATTTTTTAAGGGTTGGAAACTGTTTTAAGTTCGTTGTTAGACTGCCCAAGAGTTATTGCTTAAAAAAATCTGATAAACTGTAAATGTTTTATTCTCTTAAACATCTAAACAATTTTTAAAACTTGTCCCTGCAATATCAAAGCAAAGTATCTTCTTTAGGAGTGAATTCACAAAGCATAACCATAATTTTAAAAGTCGAAACCAGATTTTAAGACCAAAATTTATCAGTGAAAACAACCCAATCTTCAGAACCAATATCAACTTAGAACAAGACTTTTTTCTTATCCTAAAAGGAAATAAAATCATTTTGACTCGGAGATTTTGCAAACCTTCTTTTTCTGAGCCACACCATGTGGCAATTTACATTGTTGTTATTTAAACATATCTATTCATAGACCCTACAAACACATAGGCACATATACGTGTTTTAAACAAGGATTTGAATTTAAACTTAAAACATACCCAATTATTTTTGATCATATCAACCATTTAAGACCAATTGAAAACAATTGTATAGTGGCCATATATTTAAACAGACAGACAAAAATTTTTTTTTTATTTAGACTCAGCTGTAATTCTAAACATTACAGCAAGTGCAGTTTTTTTCCTAAATTACTGTTTGATCTGTAAGTTGCAAGCCCCCTAGGTAGGAGGAGGGAAGAGAGGAGCAAGAGGGCGTGGTGAGCTCCTGCTGCTCACTTCCCTGCTGAGCTGGCATGAAGGCAAGGGGGAGGAGTTTTTCCTCACTGGGCAGCCAGAGCAGCTCCTGTGGTGGAGCAGCTACGGTGCCAATCCCCGCCTAGCCTTGTATAAGGACTTACACCTAGCAAGCCCAGGAGCCTTGCCTGCTCCCTTGGCTCCCTTGTGAGCTTCACTCTAGCTTACCTCCCCTGCAGGTCCTGAACCTGCTTCCTGGCCGGGCATCTCCCCTCCCCCATGCTCTTCGGCTGTCCATCATAACAAGGGGCCACATCAAGCCCGTGCCCTGCTGGGTGTGCACTGTTATTTCACAGACCTCTAAGTGCCTGAGCACCTCCTGCCCAAGCTCCAGCCCCAGCTCCACGTGTCTCCCCAGCCACCCAAAAGCATTCCCTCCTCGGCTCCCTCAGGAGGGAGAGCACACTGCTTGGTGTCCTGCCATGCAGCCATGTGCACTCCCGGGCCGAGAACTAGTTCTAATTTTAACTGTCCTCTGTCCAAATTTTCATCAGTCCAAGTCTACAAAGAAACAGACACAGAAAAATACATACATACATGAGAAACACAGGATTTAAATTGCTGGGGGAGCAGAATCTCTCTGTTCCTCCCTGTTCACAGAAAGCGGCAAGCTGAGCGTCCTACATTTTGTTGTTGCTGTTGTTTAGAGACAGGTAGCTCAGGTTGGCTTCCAACTGAGAGTGTAGCTGAGGATGACGGTAGAACTCCCGATCGTCTGGCCTCAGCACCAGGATTACAAGCATGCACCACCGCACCCATTTTTTTAATTTGTTTTGTGTGTGTGGTATTGATGTCTGTTTATTTTTATTTTTTTCAACATCCAAAGCTGTTTTTGTTTTTTTAAATAACAGTAAGATCCAGGGTTAGTTTTTGTAGCCTCGGCTGATCTGGCATGCTCGAACTTCCAGCTCTTGGAGCGGACATAGGGTTTGGTGTGGCGTTGTGGCATCCCTGGAGCCTTGCCAAAATGCCAGTACACCTCTCGGCCCTTCTGAGGACCAGACAGGAGCACTGTGCCTCGGCCCTTGGAGAACTCCAGGGCCAACTGATCAGGTGAGCATCCTACCCCTAGCGTTCAGGATGCGACTTCGGGTACGGCTGCTCCCTCGCCGTGCACATTTTCAGAATCCTCACATCATCTGTGACCATCCCCACAATCACACCTGTTTTGCTCTCTCGGCCAGGAAGGTTCATCGGATCATGTGTGACAGGGACAGAGGTGACGGCTCATAAATAACCTTTTCAGTACAACTTGACTGAAGGTGGAGTTGGTTCATCTGGCCAGAAACCTGTACAGCTTGACTAGCAGCCGCAGGTAGATGTCCTGGCTCTTGGCCTCCTTGCGCCGAACCCTCCGGTTCTAGTGGGGAATGTCAACACCCATGATGGCGCCTCCTGCTCGGCCAGGTCCAGAAAGACAGAACTGGACCTGCGCGGAATGGGCAGGGAAAGGGCTCTGCTTGCTTTATTTATTTATTTATTTATTTATTTATTTATTTATTTATTTATTTATTTATTTATTTATTTATTTTTAGATAGGGTCTTACCTGTAACCTTAGCTGTTCTGAAACTTTCAGTGTGAACCAGCCTGGCCTCAAACTAGCCATGATCCTCCTGCCTCTGACAACTGAGTTCTAGGACTGCAAGTATGTAGCATGATTTCTACGTAGTAAACATTTGTTCAGAGGAACAGCTTGTGGCACAGTCTTATCAATCCAGCTTTTTGAGAGACTGAGGCAGGAAGATGAATAATTAAAGGATTATCCAGGAATTCAAGCGTATCCTGGTGTTGGGTTCGTGGTGGGTGGAAGCCGAGAGGTCACTTCAGAGAAAGAAGCTTAAAATGCAAGCTTTATTTTCTGAGCTCAGGGAGGCCATGGGTTCTGGATCTGAACTGTGTCCCAGAAAGGAAGCTGTATTGCATATTTAAAGGGTGAAAACCGCAAGATAAGGGGACATTGGCGAGTGTCAGGGTTATCCAATCAAATTTTAACATTATGAGTTAAGCAAGGGAGTTTCTGTTGGAGGCTGGGCCTCATCCAGGGCACCTCGCCTCAAGGCCTTTAACTATTTTCCAAGACATTCAGTTTGGAATCCAAGTTCCTTAATTTATCCTCTTAGATATTTGGTCTGGAGTTCAAGGTTATAAGGGAACAAAGAAGAGGGTCACCTGTCTGTAGGATGTGAGGGCTTTGCAGGCTATATATTTTACAATTTAGGCACCTCGGTTAAGGTAACAACAAGTTTTACAATTTTTTTTTAAACCAGCTAACAGACAATTAGAAAAGTGTTCAAGGAGCCAGGTAGGAGATGGTTCTGCAGACTTGGGAGTGTGAACGTGGTTTGAGAAGGCTGGGCTCTGGAGGTTGCCTCCTTCCATTGGACACCTGGGTTTCATCTGCCCCCCACACAGGTTTTACTTATTATTGTTGTTGGTTGGGGGTGGTTGTGTGTGCTGCTGCATACATGCCATGGCATGCATGTTGGGGTCTGGGAACAAGTTTTGTGGGTCAGCTCTGTCCTTTGAGACACCATGTCTCAAAAAGTTAAAAGAGGGCTGGGGATGTATTTTTATATACTTATATTTATTTATACAGTATTCTGCCTGCATGGGTACCGGCAGGGCAGAAGAATATACCTGATTTCATTATAGATTGTTATGAGCCACCATGTTGCTGGGAATTGAACTCAGGACCTTAAGAAGAATAGTAAGTGCTCTTAACCTCTGAGCCATATCTCCAGTCCCTGGGGATATATCTTAATGGGGGGACACTTGTGTTGCGGTTATGAGTGCTAGGTTCAAAAAATTAAGAGTGTAAATCTCACGCTAAGTATTCAAACCATGAAACAGAACAAAACTCATAAAGGGACACACGTAAGTTTTCAGAGGCAATGGTGTATTTACTGCGTTGACTATGGTATTGGCAGGACAGGGTTATGTTCATGTTTACTCGTGGGACTGTACACATTACACATCTACTGGTTTTTGCCTTCCTCCAGCTTACCTTCCTTCCCTTTCTTCTTTCCTTTAAAAAAAAATTTGTGCTAGGCGGTTGTGGCATATGCCTTTAATCCCCGTCAAGAGGCAGAGGCAGGTGGATCTCTGTGAGTTCAAGGCTAGCCTGGTGTGTACAGAGAGAGTTCCAGGACAATCAGAGCTACACACAAAGAAACCCTTTTTTGAACAACCCTCACCCCCACACACACACAAAAAGAAAGAAAGAAGGAAAGAAAGAAAAAAACAGAAAGAAAAAGAAAGAAGGGGAAAAAAGAAAAAAGGAAAAGTTGCTGTGACCTGCATGACTGTGATTGATTTGACTGGGGCAATAGGAATGAAGAAAAGGCAGAAAAGCTGTGGTAAGGTGGACTGTGCTGTGTGGGAGATGTAACAGCAGCAACCTGGAAAGTCACCAAGTTCATTGTATACATCCAGAATAAAGAGGAGGCCAGCTAGCTAATGTTGGTAAGGGGAGGGGTGTCCTTCCGGTGTAGCTGTCTCAGGCTACAGTTATCTTGGAGGAGGAAACCTCAGGAGATACTTTCTGTACACACTGTCTACATCAGTACCAGGACCAGAGGAAGGCCTTGCCAGTCTCATGTGTTTGATGCACTGAGATCCGTGACATGGCTGTGCCCATGGCAATAGTATACAATCAGGATTTCACCTGCTCTCCACACAAATTTACTTAATTTATTATTGCTTGAGTTTCAGGGACTGAACTCTGGTCATTAGGCTTGCACTGTAAGCGCTGCTAACTCAGCTGTGGCAACTCCTTTCCTTCTTTTTGCTGCTGTATTTACTGTACTCCACTATAGCTGTTAAAAATCTACTCTGGCAGAGGACATGGCAGCCAGTCCTGTTGAGACCTGATAGGCTGGGGTCAGATGGAAGGGGAGGAGAACCTCCCCCATCAGTGGACTTAGAGAGGAGCAGGGAGGAGATGAGGGAGGGAGGGTGGGATTGGGAAGGAATGAGGAAGGGGGCTACAGCTGGGATACAAAGTAAATAAACTGTAATTAATATAAAAAATAAAAATTTAATTAAAAAACTCTACTCTGACGATAGCTTGGAGAGATTGTACAATTGTACATATGAGGTGGGTAGGGTTTGTTGTCTGAGGTTGGCTAGGAGGAGTTCGCTGCACAGACAAGGCATGAAGGCAGGATGAGGAGGAAGGACAAAGGCTTCCATGCGCCAAACATTTCTATTTCCAATTTCAAATGAGACTTTGTTTTGACCCAATGCTTTTCTTGTCTTTTTCTCAGAAGGGTTTCTTTGATTTCTGTGTGGTTGTTGCATTTTGTGGGGCTTAGTAGCACTTTTTGCAGTTTTAGAAGAGAGAAAATGTGTTCTCATATACCTAAGACTTGTTTCCTCTGTTTGATTATTTTTATATAACTTCCATTCTTGCCACCACAACCAGTTACTTGTTCATTATTTGATGGCTTTCACATTTAAAAAAAAAAATCCAGATAATTTAAACAGAACGCAAACCTCAAGACAGGATCTATTCTTTTTTTTTTTTTAATTTTTTTATTAATTACACTTTATTCATTTTGTATCCCCCCCATAAGCCCCTCCCTCCTCCCCTCCCATGGTGCTTTAGGTGTTTGAACAGGAGTAGGGGACCCTGCCTGTGGATAGCTGGATCTGGAGAACACTTCAGTCAGCAGTCTCAAACTTTATTGTGAGTATGGATCACCTTATGAGAATAGAGATTCTGCCCGGGCAGTGGTGGCGCTTACCTTTAATCCCAGTGCTTTGAAGGCAGAGGCAGGTGGATCTCTGTGTTCGAGGCCAGCCTGGTCTACAGAACAAATCCCAGGACTGCCAAGGCTACACATTAAAAACCTTCTCTTAAAAACCAAAACAAACCAACAAACAAAAACAGATTTTTGACTCAAGAAATGGGAACAAGATTAAGATTCTGGATTTTAATCAATTTACTCACTTTATCTTTTATGGTGCTGGGCATTGATAGATAAGCTAGATAAGCATACTGCTGCTGAGCTATATCCCCTGCCCAAGAGAAACAAATGCCACTGATTTATAAATGACACTTTTGTAGCAAAGTACTATGCTACAAGTGAAAATAATCAAATGTCCTTTAATTATATGTAGCAAGTGCAAGCATTCAAAAGTTTGCCTGTGTGTGTGCACATGCGCGTGTGAAAATGTATGCATGTCTGTGTGTTCAAGTGAGTACTTTAGCTGTTTGTTACATGTGGGTTTCTGATCTGTGTATCATTGAATAAGCTCATTCATTAATTTCTGGCCACTGCGGTGTTCTTGTGAATTGCAGTGAAGTCAGTTCTGTTAGGTCATGTTTTTTTTGTCCTAGGATATCCTGAGGTAATGCAACTTTGACATCTAGGGCTGTGGTTGCTGGGACAAGTTTCCGGTAGATAAGCCCATTTAGTCAATTTCCTACTGTAAAGAAAACCCAGCATTTTTATCAACATGAAGATGAACAGTTGGTGAATAAAATCACTATACTACATGGTTTCATTAAATTCACTTATTCAAAGGATAAACAATTGAATCATACAACCACATTCTAAGTTCAGGATTAATTTACCTTTATAGATATATGATTTGTAAAACTTTCTAAAGCAAACAGAAAGCAGGAAGAGGGCTGGGGAAATGAATCCTAAGAGCACTTGTTCTATAGGCATAAAGACCTGGGCTTGAATCCCCAGAACTCAGGAGGGGTACAGATGCAAATGCAGATGCAAATACAGCTGCAGTGTTGAATCATGGAGACAGGTAGATCCTGAGAGCTACTGAACAGCCAGTCTAGCAGGGGTGTTTCCAGCTGAGTACAAGATTCCATCTTAAGGCAAGAAGGCAGTTAGCAACAGAAAAGGATATCTTATCATCCTTCAGCAGCCTCTGCTCACTTATGAGTGTGTGTAATTCATGTACATGTTCCCCACCATAACACACACACACACACTCAGAGACAGACAGAGAGAGACAGAGGCAGGAAAAGTAGAATTGTCAAAACTTTTTTTCTCAAGTGGACAACTATACTTGAACGAAAGGTATTTGAAACCCATTTTTGGCATGTTTATGGTTTAGTATAACTGGACCATAATATGCTCATCTCTGATAAAAAAAAAAAATAAGAAAAGAAGAAACTTGTTTGAAAAAGCTGGAGAGGTGACACTTCTAGTTCCCTTTCCTCTTGTGAATGAATCAATCTCACACATAGCCTGTGGGTAACAGAAACTGTATGGGTGGACTGTTAACCTGGCTCACCAGCGTGATGGATGCAATTTTCCTTTGCATTTGTGCCTTTTGTCACACTTTAAAAGACACCAGAAAAAGTGCTGAGAGTACACAGCGTCCCCAGAATGGGCCACGTGCCTTGATGACATGCATTAAGATTCAGGAAGAAAGAGACATTCTCCTTACAGTCCAAAGGAGTATTATTTTGGTCTTACTAGTTTTCTTTTTCTCTTTTTTCTTTTTTTTTTTTTTTGCCTGTAAACATCTGTGTCTCTCTCAGGATTGTGCTGTGTACTAAAAATAAAGCTCCAGCGCATGAGTCACTGTGTTTTCACTGAGTCAGGGCTGAAGATTTTGGGGAAGAATCAGTGGCATGGGGGTATTGTAAAATTGGCAATAACATTGCTCGACATGAAATGAATTCTGAGCATGATCATAGGTACTTCTTGGGCATGCCAAAAAAAGAAAAAAAAAAAAAACACCAAAAAAACTTCTAACCAGGAAGCTTCGACTTCTTCCTGGTTTTACACGTCTTGAAGTAATGTCACTTTGATGTCTGGTGCTGTGGTTGCTGGGTCCAGTTTCCACTATATAAGCCCATTTAGCCACTTAGTTTCTTACTGTAAAGAAAACTAGTATTTTTGTTGACATTAAGATGATCAGTGTATAAAATCATCATACTGCATAATTTCATTATTTTAAATTCATTTATTCAGAGAATTAACAATTAGATCATACAACCATATTCTAAGTTCAGGATTAACTTACCTTTACAGATATTTAGGCTGTAGCCTAATAGAAAATAGAAAGTAGGAAATAATCTCAATGCTGTATTGCTATTGGCCTTTGGCTGCCTAGAACCTGTGTGCGGATCGTACCTGTCTGCTACAGTGTGGACAGAGCTGTTGCTACACATGTCTGTATGTAAAACAGTCTGAACTGAGTTCATGTTTAAAAGAATTCAGATCATAACCCGCCCCCAAGCATTCTCACTCAAGATAATTTAAAAACCCTCAGAACAACTCAGTCACCACTGTGGAGAGGACCAAGTAAAAACCTAGGTGGAGACACCATCAGCCAGCCCAGAGCCCTGAACAGAGCAACAGCAGAACTAGAGTGCGGGAAAATGTGACCTCGCATTCCAGCATTGTACTTCATCTTTAGAAACTATATTGTCCATGCATGTTTCTGGTACTTAAATTTTTTTTCACAGTAAACTACACACATGCTTTCAAGGCATAGTCCACTTAAAAGTATAGAAATTGAATTTGAAACTGGCTTGGAGGCTGTGGTCTGACGGTGCCCAAGGTATAGCTCGAGTAATATGCCTCTGAAATATTGAAATAAACATTTTAAGGCTGTGTAGTAAAATAATATACTCATTAAATTGGAAAGTGGTGAAGATAAGAGACATAAATAATGTGCTGAATGATGGAATTAATATCTGAATCATCTTGGTTAGTTGAAAGGTGAAAGGTCAAATTTAAAGAAACTAAACTTGCTAACATAAAGTACTGCACTAAAAATAGTTTTACTTGGGAGGATGGAACTCGGAGGGGAGGAGGTGAGAAATGGGACCATCCCAGACTAGAAAGAAAAACAACTGGACCTTGAATAAGGGCCAGCTTAGAAAGAAGAACAATCAGACAATTAGGGCTACTAAACCTTGAGTAAAGGCCAGACCAGATGGCCCTCCTCAGAGGACAGGATGAGCTTATTTTAAGATAAGAAACCTGGGGCAGGGAGGACTGCCCTTGGAAGAAGCTGTAAGCTGCCAGCTGCAAAACTGCTATCTTTTCTGCTGACTAGTCAATGTAACGATACATGTGTGGCCTGATTTTTAGGTATAAAAACTCTGTGCTTTGTATGCGTGGGGTCGTCTCCTGCCTTGAAGGGGCAACCCCCATCGTGATCGGAATAAACTGCCTCTTGCTTTTGCATTGAACCCTGGTCTGTGAGTCTCTTTGGGGAGGGAGCGGTACGGAGTCCCTGCATCGGGAATGCAAGTTTAGCAGAGGGATGGGGCTACAACTGGAATGTGAAGTGAATACAAAATAAATAAATTAAAAAAGTCTTGCTCATTTTTATTTACATATGTGTGTGTGCCTGCTTGTCTGTATGCATACCAAGTGTATGAGGAATCCAGAAGCTAGTTGTTGGATACTCTGGCTGTAAGCTACCTGTTGTGGGTGCCAGGAACCAAACTTGGATCCTCTGCAAGAGCAGACAGTATTAACTGCTGAGCCATCTCTTCAGGCCCAAGTGCTGACATTTCTTAACTAAATGCTGGATGGGATTAGCAGCTTATTGTAAAAGGAACTTTTATTTTCCTGCTTCAGTTGTTGCCTCAGAGGCTCACAGTCTCTGTTAGCTAAACTAGGCCTAGTCCTGGAGGCTTCTGGCCTCCAGTCTAACCTATGCCTAGAATGTTTTCAGCCTCTGAGAGTTACTGCTGAATAAACTCACCCTTTCTTGTTCTTTTTGAGCTCATAGCTGGCTGGTTCAATTCAGCTGTTCTGGTTTAAAGTCCTCTCCCAGATGACTAATTCAATCTTCCTTTCCTCTCAGCCTCTGAATTGCTTTGCCTGGCCTCAAATGAACTACAAAAATCTGCTCTATTCTCTTGCCTTCTCCCCTTGCTCTAATTCTCAGGCTCATTTGATCTTCATCTGTGTCTAACTTGTTCTCTCTCCAACCTGTCTGTGTATATCTGTCCTGTTAAAACTGTCTCCTCTTTCTCTCTGCATTGCCCCTTAAGTGGCTTCCCTTCCTTCTCTCTTGTAAGAGTTGGGCATATACTATTTTGTCAAATCTTTCTCTGATTCATCACTATTTCTGCCACTCAATTAGACATCACTTTCAAACATGGGTGCTTCCTTTCACAGATTATCTCTTCCTTCATTGTTTGGGATTAAAGGTGTGAACCACCATGCCTGGACCTAAGCTTTTCTTTACCTGAAACTTGCTAAATACTAGGCTGGCCTTAAAATCAAATCTGCTTGCCTCTGTCTCCTGGGTTAAGTGTGTGTTTATATTCCAGATGGATCACACAGACTTAGAAGGTTTTTGGATGATCTCTTGCCAGAGCAACCATATTCTGAATTACAATTCTTCTACAGTTCAGATCTCAGTGGCAACTAATTGGCTACTCCTCATGTTACTGTAAAACAACAAAAGTAGTTGAATGTGGTTTTACTTATTTCTATTATACAATTTTATTTAGTCAACAGTCAAGGCTCTCCAAAACTATTACACAGGTATCATAGTTTCCCATCCAAAGTTCTCAAGTATGTAAAAGCTTATTTACAACTTAGTTTCTACTTCAGAAACATCTCAGTGCTTCTATACCACTCAGTAGACATCTGTTTAAGAACTAATCTACTATAAATGATCTGAATATAAAAAATTTACTATAAATGATCCAAATATAGAGATATTATAATTAAATTTTTTAATTATTAAATTTAAGACTTTGTGCTGTACTAAAGAATTAAATAATACATTCTCTCAAATCAATTGAATCTGTTTTATTTTGGTCAACTGCTCTTGGGTGTGGATCTTTTCCTGGAGTATGATCCATATACCAAAGCTCACACTACTGAAGAAAACTGGCTCCCTTTCTCCTAGCAGCTATCAAATGCCGATAGCTGCTCAAATAGGTCTGGAACTTCATGCCTGTAGTCGCCCGCGACCACCAATAGTAACCGCCTGCACAAGGGGCTGGGAATTAAGAGATAGAGAATACGAAGAAGTGACGCCAAGACAGTGCTCTGATCAAGGTGCCATTTTTATTACAGAGTAAACCACTTATATATGTTTCCAAGTAAACATATCCAAGCAAAACAGGAAACTTAACCAAGCAAAACAGGAGGCTTAACTAGGCAAAACAGGAGGCTTAAGTAGGCAAAACAGGAGGTGTCTGCTGAAAACAACAAGAATAGCGAGCCAGCATGACTTGCACACACATGACCATCTCAAGTCCAATGGAATGGCTACCTCACATTCCTTCTTTCCACTCTCATTCTGTTGATCTGGCTAGAGTTTGTGCAGGTCTTATACAAGCTGTCACAATGTCTGTGAGTTTATGTGAGCAATTACCTTGCTGTGACTGGAAAATACATGTTTTAAAAAGACATCTATCCATCTTTATGTGCTAAAACAGAGTGTCAAAGAATTATTGCCTATGTGTGCTGGCTAGTTTCATGTCAACCTGACATAAGCTAGACATGTTAGGAAAAAGGAACCACAACTGACAACCACAACCACAACCAGAGTAGTCGATTGGAAAGCCTGTGATAGAGTTTCATGATTCATCATTGATTTGGGAGAGCCCGGTTCACTCTGAGCAGTGCCACACCTCGCCGATGGGCCTGGATGCTATAAGTAAGTGGGCTTAATAAGCCATGAGAAGCAAGCCAGTATGAAGCATCCCTCCACGGCCTCTGCCTCAGCTGCTGCCTCCAGGTTTCTGTCTGAGTTACTGCTTTGACTTCCATTGATGATGAACTTCAATGTGGAAGTGTAGGCCTTGTTTTCCCCCCAACCCCCAAAAAAAGACAACTATCACCTCTGGCTTTAAAATCTTTCCACCTGCTATTCCTTAGATCTCCAACTTTTAAGGGGAAAGGGATTATATTGATGTCCAACTTAGGGGCATCAAGTTTCTTATTCTCTGCATATTTACATTGTAAGTCTTTGTGTTAGTTGTCATATACTGAAAGAAGCTTCTCTGATGAGGGTTGAGAAATGCACTCATCTATGAGTATAGCAATAGGAATAGTTTTAATTTAGTAGAATAAAAGTAGTAGGTTTCCCCCTAGATCCTATGACCTATCTATCCACAGGTTCTTGGTTTCATTAATAGTGCTAGTTAGGGTTCCATCTCATGGAGAGAGCCTTAAAGCAGGCTCTTAAAAACTTAAAACAGAAAGTCGTTGTGCCTTCATTTTGTAGCTTTCAGGGTTCACAACTAAAGTTACATTCCTTTGGTAGTGTGCCTAACACCTTCTAGCACTATAAAAGCTAGCCATTTGGGATGAAGCTTCCAGGTCTGATTGATTTCTCTATGTCCTATTACCCAATCATGTGTTGTCTTCAGCAACAAAGTCTTACTGCCAACTTCTGGGGAGGGTAAGGAAGAGCAATGGCAATAGCCTGTAATGTTTGGGCATGTATGGGACCTCAGTGTCCAACTCAGAGGAGGTAACCCGCTAATGGCAATGGAGGTTTTGTTTGGTATAAAGTGGTGTTTAGTTTGGTGTTGTCCCTTTCTGTTATGGTTTGGATAAGAGCAGCCCCCATGGGGTCATATATTTGGATGCTGGGTTCCCAGCTGGTAGAACTGTTTGGGAGAAATTAGGAGGCACAGTCATGTTAGAGGAGGTGTGTACTGGGGTGAATACTCAGCTCTCGGAACCCCAAGTCATCCTTAGTCAGCACTGTCAGCCTTGTGGTTGTGGATCAGGATGGAAACTCTCAGTTCCTGTTCCAGCACCACGCCTGCCTACGTGTTGCCATGCTCCCTGCCATGATGACAGCTCCCCCTCTGACACTGAAAGCCCTCAATAAACTCTTTCTTCTGTTAAATCGCTGTTTTAGTTAGGATTTCTATTGTCAGCAAGCGACACCATGATCAAGACAACTCTTGTGAAAGAAAGTATTTAACTGGGGACTTGCTTATAGTTTCAAAGGGTGATCTATTATCATGGCAAGGAGGACAGCAGCAGGCAGGCTTGGTCCTGGAGCGGTAACTGGGAGCTTTACATCCTGACTCACAGTCATCAGGCAGGGAAAGAGATGCCCCTGAGTGTGGTGTGGGCTTTCAAAACTTCAAAGCCCATTCCTTTCCATACACCTCCTCCAACCAGAACACACGTCCTAATCCTTCTAATACAGTTTATCAACTGGGGATGAAGCATGCAAATACATGAACCTATGGGGACATTTTCATTCCAACCAACCCAGTTGCCCTGGCCAGTTATACATTAGGAGTGAGGAAATGAGTGACCCGATTACTTTGTGAAATGCAGGTATTTGAATACAGGAAAACATTAGAAGCATGAGTTATATTGGGTCCAGTTTAAAAGATTCTCCAGTGATTAAACTTAGTAGCTACAGCTTTAAGTGGTAGGCCACCATTAGCAGCCTATGGTTCTTAGACACCCCTATGCTAATATTAATGCATAGGTTTTCCTTTTCTTTAAAGCAATTTAGTAAAAAGCATTACACACAAATTGCATTAGACTGTTTTCTTTACAGTAAGTATTTCATGTGGCAACACATGAAAAATATACATTTGTGGATGAAGGATATTCTGCTCATTTGCTAAGAATTAAGTTTAATAACCTAATATAATTAAAAATTAAACACATCTTATTAGTTACCGACATTAGTGGTAGTATTGCTCTGCAATAAAACTGCTTCTTATAATGGATGTGTGGGATGAAATTAGCAATAATTATAAGCTGGTAATGAATTGCTATGTTCATATCTTGGGGAACATAGCTTAGTTTTTTGTGTCTTTCTGGATTCTGTAAATATGCAATTTTTATGGCAACAAAGTAGATACATTTTCTTTAGCAGAAGATAAATGTTGAATAGACTGAATTGCTAGAAAGCATCTTTTTAAAAATTTCTTTTATTATTATTATTATTATTATTATTATTATTATTATTATTATTATTATCATTTATTACAATTTGTTCAATTTGTATCTTGGCTGTGTCCCCTTCCCTCATCTCCTCCCAATCCTGCCCTCCCTCCTTCTTTTCCCCCTGTGCTCCTCCCCTACTCTACTGATAGGTGAGGTCTTCCCCTTCTATCTGACCCTAGCCTATCAGGTCTCATCAGGACTGGTTTCATTGTCTTCCTCAGTGGCCTAGCAAGGCTGTAACCCCCCTTCCCCCAGGGGATGGTGATCAGAGAGCTTGTCACTGAGTTCATGCCAGAGAAAGCCCCTGCTCTCCTTACAAGGGAAACCCACTTGGATACTGAGTCTATGGGCTACATCTGAGCTGGGGTTTTAGGTCCTCTCCATGCATTGTCTTTGGTTGGGGTATCAGCTTCTACAGGGCCCCCAGGGCTCAGTTTTTTTTGGGCTCTGTTGGTCTCCCTTTGGAGCTCTTGTCCCCTCCAGGTCTTTCTATCTCCCCTTTCTTTCCTAAGAGTCCCTGTACTCTGCCCAAAGTTTGGTTATGAGTCCTAGCATCTGCTTCCATACCTTGATCAGTAGAGTCTTTCAGAGGGCGTCTATGGTAGGTCCCTGTCCTGGTCCCTGTATTCTCCTGCTTCCCGTGTTTATCACATTTGTCATTCTGAATGAGGATTGAGCATCTTCCCTAAGGTCTTCCTTGTTATTTAGCTTCTTTAGGAGTATAGATCTTAGTATGTTTATCTTATATTATATGGCTAATATCCACTTATGAGTGAGTATATACCCTGTGTGTCTTTTCTGCTTCTGGGTTACCTCACTCAAGATGATCTTTTCTAGCTCCCACCATGTGCCTGAAATTTTTAGGATTTGCTTGTTTCTAGTTGCTGAGTAGTAGTCATTATGTAAATGCACCACAATTTCTGTATCTATTCTTCCGTTGAGGGACATCTAGATTATTTCCAGCTTCTCGCTATTATGAATAAAGCTGCTATGAAGATGGCTGAGCAAATATCCTTGTATAGTTGAGCATATTTTGGATATATGCCTAGGAGTGGTATCGCTGGATCTTGAGGTAGCACTATTCCCAATTTTTTGAGAAAGTGCTAGATTGATTTCCAAAGTGGTTGTAAAGTTTACATTCCCACCAGCAGTGGAGGAGGGTTCCCCTTTCTTCACAACCTCTCCAGGATGTGTTGTCACTTGAGTTTTTGATCTTAGCCACTCTGATGGGTATAAGGTGAAATCTCAGTATTGTTTTGATTTGCATTTCCCTGATGATTAAGGATGTTGAACATTTCTTTAATTGTTTCTCTGCCATTTGATATTTTTCTATTGAGAATTCTCTTTTAATCCTTAAAACAATTAAAAAGCAGTGTTCTTTTGCTAGATTTTTATTATATACACTGGTAGACCTAATGAATCTATATAATAAAAATCTAGCAAAAGAACACTGCTTTCTAATTGTTTTAAGGATTATATTCCCTTTGGCATTGTTTGCTTTTCTAAAGCTAACTTATTTTTAAACTAGAAAATTGTCAGCTGTATGGTAAGATGTGGATCTTGTTACCGGTATCTCTTGAATGCTTATTTCATTAAAAATGATTGCTTTTGTTCAAAACTCATTATGAGAATAATCTCTGATATTCTTTATACATTTCAAAAAGGATTTTTTTTGTATTTGGCCTAGTATTTATGTAAATGTCCTTTTAAAATACATACTTTTTGTGTGGTGATCTCTCTGTTGGTGGGATGTTCTTGGCAGTGTGGTGCTGGCAGCCTAAATTGGAGTATTCTGGACTAAAGCTAATTTAGTAATTTTCTGTGGATTTGTTCCCTGTTGCCCTTTCATAACTGTGGGAGGATTTTCTTATTCACACAAAAGTTAAACTAAATGTAAAGCTTAAAAAAAATACAGATTTTTAGAAACTATTTTTTAAATACCGACCAGCACACGTTCCTATAAGGTATGGAAGGCCAGAGAGCACTAACTGTTGCTTCCCCACTGAGTGCAGGCTAAGAGATGGACCATCTTAGGGTTTTCTGTGCAAGAATTATTTAAATATATCAACACACCATGTTTTTGTTAAGAAAACACAATATTCTCTTGGTTTTAGAGGATTCCTCATTGATTATTTACATTTTTGTTTAGTGTTGGAGACTAAATCTACAACTCCTTGAAAACTTGGTAAACATCTTGCCAGAGAGCTGTATCTCCTGACCTCACATGCTAGTGTTAGTATGGAGATGGCAGACAGGCATTGCCCAGCAGAGGGGACTGCATGCTAGTTTCATTCACTCTCTTCTCCTGGAGGTTCAATAAATTTAGAAATACTTGGCTGATTATCCAGAGTTTTGTTATAATAAAAGAAGTTGAACATCTGGTCAGTTCTTAGTTACCAGTACTGATTTTATGTTATTACTGCATTACTCTAATTTTCATAGTATTTGAATATAACAGGTAATTCCCATTTAGAGATAAGGAAAACTGAAGCTCAAAAGAGTTAAGGGTAAACCAGTCCAAAGTTGAAGTGTAAATAAATTGGTGATTCCAGTATTTAGACTATTCAATATTTAGACTATGGAATTAGCCTGGTTGCCAGGACTCTGAACCTTTGTCTGATGTATTTTTTTTTTTTCATGGAAATATTTGGTGACAAACTCTACAGCTGTCTGTCTTTATCTTGTGCCCAGGCACTGTTTATGCAGAGATGCATCATTCCCTGAAAGTAGAATGGCAAATCTCACTTTTGTTGTCTTTTTTTTTCTGTGAAAGAAGCTAATTAGAAAATATACTAAGATTATAATTCCTTACAGCCCAGCATTGTTAAATTTGGTTCATCTTATTGTTTTTGAAATTATGTAAAGTTTTCTAAAATATGACAACATACCAGTCTTTAAGCAAGCACAATATTTCCTTACTTTAAACAAATGCTCTTTTGATTATTAAAGGAGAGAGAGATAATAATAATAATAATAATAATAATAATAATAATAATAATAATAATGAGAATAATAAAAAAGACCTGGAGGGGACAGGAGCTCCACAAGGAAAACAACAGAACCAAAAAACCTGGGCACATGGGTCTTTTCTGAGACTCATACTCCAACCAGGGACCATTCATGGAGATAACCTAGAACCCCTGCATATATATAGCCCATGGCAGCACAGTGTCCAAATGAGTTCCCTAGTAATGGGAGCAGGGGCTGTCTCTTACATGAACTCAGTGACTGACTCTTTGATCACCTCCCCCCGAGGAGGGACCAGCCTTACAGGCCACAGAGGAAGACAATGCAGCCAGTCCTGATGAGACCTGATAGGCTAGGTTCAGATGGAAGGGGAGGAGGACCTCCCCTATCAGTGGTCTGATGGGGAAGAAGAGGAGAAGAGGGAAGAAGGGAGGGATTGGGAAGAGATGAGGGAGTGAGCTACAGCTGGGATACAAAATGAATACACTGTAATTAATAAAAATAAATTAATAAAAAATAGAGCTAAAAAAATTAACACTGCCCTTTAACATGGATTGAGAGCTGAACCCCTAAGTGCTGTTATAGAACTGATAGTATGTATTAGTGTGTACAGTTTTATAAAATATTAATTCATGAAGAATAGCAGCTGCTAAAGTTCTGCTTAATAATTTCATTGTGATAATTAAAAATTCCACAGGATAGCACGTTGATTATTTTACCCTTCTAGAAAGGGTCTGGATGCTCAGAATTGCTTACTACTTCTCGAATTCCTGTTAAAGAATGCAGAAATTTTTTAAAGATTTAAAAATTCATTTATATTTCAGATGATGGCATTAGATATTTTTAAAATTTAAAAATCTCTCAATTTAACATTAATTGAAAATTTGGGGTATTGGACCTACAAAATTTAAAATCCATTAAAAGTATCATAGTTCTATGCAACAGTGCCCTCTTGTATGAACTGTTGTTATTTCTTTTCTAAGTGCGGTATTAATGAGCTGTCAGATGAAAATGGAAAAACATTGCATGACCCAATTTTCGCCTATTAACAACCTTTTTTGGCCCTTTTCCTTTTCTGTTTCATAAGTTTTGAGCTTTTCAATGTAGCCTTTATTTTTCTCTTGATGCTAATTAATGAAACTTTGGTACCAGCGGTAAAACTGCAGGGACCTCTAACTGCTGATGAAAATCTCAGCAAGACGGCTAGAACACCCCTCTTTATTTCTGCAGAAACACTGGCACAATTTTATGTCTGCCATAAAACCATCTTTGGAAATTTTATTTCTAGCAGAGGAGTCTTGTAAGATGCCCAGATTCCAGGCATCGCTGCTTTGCTCGGGGAGAGCAGCCTGCAACCTGTAAAACATGTGCGATTCACTGGCCCAGCTTACCTAGGAATTTGTGTTCTGGGAATATTGCTTAAACTAACTTTCTTTTTTTTTTTTTTGTCTCCTGTTTTTTTTTTTTTTTTTTTTTTTTTTTTTTTTTTTTTT
>NW_026596166.1:15520745-15529439 GCF_907164565.1 Psammomys obesus | reverse complement strand
TAAATGTTAAAAAAAAAAAAAAAAAAAAGCTTAATTCTTAAGTCACGGGGGAATTATTGCCATTTCCCTCACATGCTGGGGGGGGTGGGGGGATGGAATGGTGAGGGAGAGATTAAACGTGTTGAATCTTTTGTTTGAATGAAAAAAACTGAGAGCCTAATCTGTTTGATTGGAACTGTGTGCTAAGTTTCCTGAAGGGCTCCTAGGCAAGTAGTATGGCATGTGGCATTCCTGAAGAGTAGAGAGAAAAGAGGTTTGTCATTTGATTGGTCTCTAGGGCTGAGGCATAAACCCCATAGTCCGTGTCCGGTCAGCCAGATCCTAACAGCTGTGGGGCAGAGGCAAGTTCAAGACCGGACTGGGGCGGGGGTCCTTGTGTAGATTAGGTCGTGGATGTTGTTCCGTTGCTGGCAGCCATTGCTCTGCATTCCCATAAGTCTTGGGTGTGGCTGGCATTTGGGAGAGTACTATGGTTTAAATTTATTATGTTTTTCTTTCCCCCCTCTGGCACCAGCTATCTTCCTTTGCATATGTAGAGTGACTTTGTATTGTCTGATCTTGACCCCTGAGAAGTTCTTAATTGTTTTAAAGAAACATTTCCTTTTACTCTGATTAACATTTTTTTTTTTTTTTTTAATTGAGACGTCTGGCTTTGTACTTGTTCTGTAGCAACATGAAACCACTTTTCTTTGAGTAATGTAATTACAGGCATGTGTCACCATGCCTGATTCTCATTCTGATTTGTAGTTTCCCGCTCCATTCCCCATAAACCACTGGGAAAGTAATTTTAAAAATTATTTATTATGTATACAATGTTCTGTCTGCATGTACACTTGCATGCCAGAAGAGGGCACCAGATCTCATTATAGATGGTTGTGAGCCACCATGTCGTGACTGGGAATCGAACTCAGGATGTCTAAGAAGAACAGTTAGTACTCTTAACCTCTGAGCCATCTCTCCAGCCCAGGAAAGCAAATTTTAAAGTATAAAAACTATCTTGAAAATCTTCCCTAAGGGAATGATTGATAACCAGTTCCCTTCTTCTTGAGACTAAGGTGTGAATGCATAGATTTGACTTTTGTCGTGTACTATTCAATCTGTGTGATTATCAGTCTTGCTTCACACACTTTGTTACTGGATAATAGAAGTCAGAAAGACAGACCATAATTTCAGACCATTACATTGTGCTCTTCCATGACCAAATGCTTTTATGAGATGACTAATCGGTAATATAGTAAAGAATAATCAATATGAAGGCTGGCGTTATATCTCAATGGTGGCTTACTTGCCTAGCACACAGGAGGCCCTGAGTCCTTTGACAGCTGCCCTGTCCCAATCAATATAATAAGAAACAAAAGAGAAAGCCTATGCCAATTACCACAGTAAGAATATTTTCCTTCCTGATATTTTAATAGATCATGATCATTTTAAATTTAAATTGTAATTACAGAATGTATAATGTATATGCTATATACCATTTAATTACATTATTCCTGGATATTTTTTTTTTTTTTGAGACGGGGTTTCTCTATGTAGAGCTGGCTGTCCTGGAACTCTCTCTGTAGTCTAGTCTGGCCTTGACCTCAGAGATCCACCTTCCTCTGCCTATTTTTGGGAACTTGTTTATGTTACTAAACCACATTTTATGGGGTTATGATTGCATAAAATCAACAACAACAGAAATAGTGAAACAAAAATAAAAAGCAATGAATCAAAGCAATAACCCTAAATCTCATCAAAGCAGCAATAAAAAACACCATAGGATAACTAGATAACTAGGCTGCATTTAAAATATTATTGGAGATACGATACATTATTAAATTAGACCTCAGTCTGACTCAGAGTTGCTATTTCTATGACAAAATGTGGATCCTAGTAATTCCAGCTACGGACTCTTAGCTGTGAGTCAGAGTTATGGCTTATTGTTAGGGGAGAGAATGCAGTAGGGGAGAAAAAGACAAAATATTTAAAAATGGTTGTTGCTCATTTGTTTAGGGCATTTGGAGTACAGGGGCTCTGAAACTCTCCCCAAAAAACTACTTCAGGTGATAATGGCAGGCATAGTCTTGCTCATTGTAGATGTTTGAAAATTTATTTTTTAAAATCAAATGATCTATTCATCACAGTGTCTTTTTCTCTCAATAGCTTAGAATCTTTTCCAATGATTTCTTGAATAGAAGAGATTGGGGAAGATTGAGTTATTGGAGGAACTATGTCTTTCACATCTACACACTTCCTACCGAATACACATATACACTAAAGGGGAGAACAATTTAGGACTGCCTTTATTTGAGTTTCTTTGTTTGGATATTGGTTTCTTGTTTGTTTCTGATGCAGGGTCTTTCTACACTACTGTCTGACTAATTATGTAGTTGAGGCTGGCCTTGAATTTGTGGCACACTTGTCTCTCAGTCATTTACGTGCTGGGATTACGGGATGAGTCACCATGCTCAGCAATTCGGTTATTATTTGGCTATATTTTACAGCTAGAATAAACATAAACCCATTTTCTAATTTTGACCCTGAATTAAAAATATATTGAATTAACTGTGGGGTTAAGATACAGAAAATAGGTTTGCTCTGAGAGGATGGGCACAAATGGAATTGCTGGTTGTCACGACTGTTTTGGTTGGCTTTGTGCCATAAGAATTACCATAGTAGCAGAAAGCTATGACTAAAGCAAGTATTTAGGAGGTGTATACAGTGTTGTGGAGAATTGCAATCATAGGTGAATCCAAAAGGGATTGAGCTATAAACCACATTAAAATGTTGTTTTGCTTTGGAGTTCAGCCTTTTTTTTTTTTTGAACAAAATTTAGTCATCTGGGGTCAACAGTGCAGCAAATGAAAGCAGCAGGTAGCCTGGAGTTTATCTTGGCATTTTTTTTTCTCCCTTGAGCCTCCATTCCTTGTTTGAAAAATGGAGATGAATAATGTTGTCTGTACCACTGTGCACCTGGATTAAGTAGTGTAATGTACGTGTAAGTGCCATTGTCAACTTGCTAAGAGTTATGAAAATGGTATTTAATAGTGCCTCCACCCAGGTGCTCCTCCCTCATGCATTTCCTGCTCCCACTTATGTCAACTCTAAGTAGTATAATGACCATGTTTGGGGATAAAGAGGTGAGACTAAAGTGAAATTGATTTATTCAGCTCCGCGGGAAGTTCTGTATGGTTTTTTTTTTTTTTTTTTTTTTTTTTTTGCCTTTTTATTCCTTTTAGATTTGTGAGGTAAAAAATTATTTTCTCAGAAATATGTTGTTTGAATAACTTTAAACACACAGTGTAAAAGTATAGCAAACAACCAACCTTGTCAATTGATGACTTTGGAATATACAGCACAAAATAACATCTAAGAATGCTGGCAAGAGAAATGATAAAATAATGAGCAGTCATGTGATGGAGGCAATTACTCCACTTGTTCCTAGGTTAATATTCAAGGCAGTTTGTTATCAGTGCTGCTGACCTGCCTACGGTACCTAAGTAGAAAACAGCAAGATAGAAATGAACAAAGAAGTAATTTTATATGTGTCTGTCTTCCTTGTAAGCTGTATTTGGCCACTTGTGGGCTTTTACTCAGTGTTTACAAATAGCCTATATCAACAGGTACCCTGTTTCTTTAGGGTATTTTCTTTTATACTCTACGAGGTAATAGTCTAGGTTATGTGTTGTCTAACAGCTAGTCTCCTTAACCAACTTATTATAAACAGGTCCAGTATTGGACATACTAATAAGAAACATCACTTTACATTTATTTATTCTGTACATAGACACATAATTCACAATTCTAAATTCTTTACATGAATACATTCACTTTTCCACAACCATAGGTAAATGCCTTATTATAAACTTGGGTTAATGAGAGCCATTATACAGTAATTGCTCAAGAAAGTAACCATATATGCATATTTGGAGTGCTCTTTGGATTCTTCTGTTATAAGGAGCAAGCTGACCCACCATAGTAATAGCTGATACTACTCTGTTATTAATTATGAGGTGTGTGTGAAAATCAGATACTTTATTTCTTCCCCTTATTTGCTAAAAATTGTCTCTAAATAGCTTTTTGTGGCTAGATGTCAGTGCGGTATATTTTCTATATTTATTACATTCCCTGCAAATAGATTATACTAATGTTCTTCAAACATTTTGGTTCATAAGGGGTTGGAAATATAGTCTGGTGGTAAAGTTGCTTACCTATCATTTACAATTCTCAGAACCCTGAAAACTTTTTTAAAACTTGTGATGGATAGTTAAAAAGATTACATTTAATACCTTCGCCCAACACATGTATATTTTTTTATACAAACATACAATGGTATAAGAGAAAACTTAGTAACAGAAAACTTAGTTTCAAGAGCCACTAAACAGCTGTAAAGCGTTAAGTTGAAAAACACTTCAGTATTCAAAAACAAGTTGGCTGAGAATATAGAAGCTTGTTTTCTGATGATCAGAAACAAAGCTGAAATGGGAGTGTCAGAGACTACTCTCCTTTACTCCATAGATGTTGAAGAGTTCTGCGGCCTGTTTTGTTTGTTTGTTTTGCTGTTTTTTTTTTTTTAATCAAGAGCTGTTATTATGCCTAATTGGAAAGATGAAAGAAGGTATTAAGCCAGCTAGATTAGAATTATAGGACAAAGACAATAAACTTGATTTTCCCATTTTGTTTGTATTTCTCGTATTACATGGATGCAGATGTTGTCTCAAGATAAGGAGGATTGGGAGACACATGGAGGTACAGCAATATGGTGACTTAAAAGAGCTTCATGGGAATTCCTCTTTATGTCAGGTGAGGTCTTCTTTCATCTCCAAGATGTGAAAGGAGGATAATATTTCATCAATAAAACTTTAGATTTTCCAGGGAGATTATTTGACTGAGTTTGCTACCCGAGGTACCCAGAGGCCAATGCTGCTGGAGAGTGTTGGACAGAGTATGACAGATGGGTCGTTAGCCACAATGAGGTTGTTATTTGTGTTTTCTACTCTTTAAATTGCAGTAAAACTTTCTGCTTGAGATAAATTCATCTTTTTTTTTTTTTTTTTTTTTTGCTGTCTACTCTGTGAAATAGTTTCTATTTCATGTATACGAATTATCTCTAACAGTGAGTTGTGTGTTGTGCATGTGCATTTTGTGTGTTTAAGTTCAGGTACACACATGCTATGATGCAGATATAGAGGTCAAAGGAGAGGTCTGGGAGTTTGTTCTCTTCTGCTGTGGGATTTGGGTCATCAAACTTAGATCATTAGGCTTGTTTGGTAGGCACGTTTATCTGTTGAGCCATCTCACTCTCCCCACAGACTGTGTGGAGGATAAAGCTCATTTTATTTTTGAAGTCTCTGAATAGCTAAGGGTAATTCTTTTACTCCCTTCTAATATTATTTTATTTAGTGGAAGAAGATAAGTTTCCTTCCTTCCTTCCTTTCTTTCTTTCTCTCTCTCTCTCGCTCTTTCTTTCTTTCTTTTCCAAAGTAAATGTTTTATTTCCAGTTGACTATTTTATTTCTGTTTCTTTTTTGGTGGAGAGGGATTTCGTTCTTTATTTTTCTTTATTATTTATTTATTTATTTATTATAATTTATTTGCTATGTATAATGATCGTAGTCCCCTCCTTCATCTCCTCCTGGTCCCACCCTTTCTCCCTCTCCCTCTTTATATATTCTGCATATCAGCCCTCTGTCAGATGTAGGGTTGGTGAAGATCCTTTCCCAGTCTGTAGGCTGTTGTTTTGTTCTGTTGATAGTGTCCTTTGCTTTACAATAGCTTTTCAGTTTCATGAGGTCCCATTTATTGATTGTTGATCATAGAGCCTGTGCTGTTGGTGTTCTGTTCAGGAAGTTGTCTCCTGACAATGAGTTCAAAGCTCTTCTCCACTTTTTCTTCTAATAGATGTGGTATGGCTGGTTTTATGTTGTGGTCTTTGATCCACTTGGACTTTACTTTTGTGCAGGGTGATAAGTATGGGTCTATTTGCATTTTTCTACATGTAGACATACATTTAGACCAGCACCATTTGTTGAAGATGCTGTCTCTTTTTCCACTGTATGGTTTTGGCTTCTTTGTCAAAAATCAGGTGTATGTAGCGTGGGGGTGTATTTCTGGGTCTTCAATTCAATTATGTTTGTCCTCCAGTCTGTTTCTATGACAGTACCATGCAGTTATTATCGTTGTTCTAAAATACAACTTGAAATCAGGAATGGAGATAACTCCAGAAAATACTTAATTGTACAGGATTGTTTTTTGTTTTTCTACATGAAGTTGAGAATTGTTCTTTTTTTAAGTTAAAATTTTATTTTTTAAATATTAGTTACAGTTTATTAAGTTTGTATCCCAACTGTATCCCGCTCCTTCATTCCCTCCCAATCCCACCCTCCTTCCCTCATCTCCTCCCTATCCCTTTCCAAGTCCACTACTAAGGGAGGTCCTCCTCCCCTTTCATCTGACCCTAGCTTATCAGGTTTCTTCAGGCCTGGCTGCAAAGTCCTCCTCTGTGGCCTAGCAGGGCTGCTCCTCTCTCTGGTGGTGGTGGTGGTGGGGGTACGGTCAGAGAGCCAGCCATTGAATGAAGGCCTTTGAAAGTCTCTACCTAACAGTGTATCAAAGCAGATACTGAGACTCATAAGCAAATCTTTGGCAGAGTTCAGGGAATCATATGAAAGAAGGGGGAGTTAGTATGACCTGGAGGGGACATGAGCTCCACAAGGACCAAATATATCTGGGCACAGGGGTCTTTTGTGAGACTGTATCTCCAACCAAGGATATATATGTATATATGCATAGATATGACCTAGAACTCCTGCTCAGATGTAGCCCATGGTAGCTCAGTATCCAAGTGGGTACCTTAGTAAGGGAAACAGGGACTATTTCTGAGAATTGTTCTTTTAAAATCTGCAAAGAATTGTGTTTGTATTTTGATGGGAATTGCATTGAATCTGTAGATTGCTTTTGGTAGGATGGCCAGTTTTGCTATGTTAATCCTACCAATCCATGAGCATGGGAGATCTTTCCATCTTCTGATATCTTCTTCAATTTCTTTCTTCAGAGACTTGAAGTTTATTTCATACAGGTCTTTCACTTGTTCTGTTAGAGTTACACAAAGATACTTCATGTTATTAGTAGCTATTGTGAAGGGTGTTGTTACCCCAATTTCTTTCTCCGCCCTTTTGTCTTTTACATACAGGAGAGCTACTGATTTTTTGAGTTAATTTGTATGTAGCCACTTTGCGTAAGGTGTTTATCAGCTGTAGGAGATCTCTGGTAGAATTTTTGGGTTTACTCATGTATACTATTATACCATCTGTGAATAGTGATACTTTGACTCCTTCCTTTCCGATTTTCATTTCTTTTATCTTCTGTAGTTGTCTTATTGCTCTAGCTAGGACTTTCAATACTATGTTGAAGAGATATAGAAAGCACTAGAAAAAAAAAAAGAAGCAGACATGCTCAAAAGGATTAGACAGCTGGAAATAATCAAACTCAGAGCTGAAATCAATGAATTAGAAACAAAGAGAACAACTCAAAGAATAAACAACCAAAAGCTGGTTCTTTGAGAAAATCAATAACATAGACAAACCCTTAGCCAAACTAACTAAAAGGCAGAGAGACACTATATCCAAATCGACAAAATTAGAAATGAAAAGGGGAACATAATGATAGACACTTAGGAAATCCAAAGAATCATTAGGTCCTATTTCAAAAGCCTATACACCATAAAATTTGAAAATCTAAATGAAATGGACAATTTTCTTGATAGATTCTACTTACCAAAGTTAAATTAAGATCAGGTAAATAAGTTAAATAGTCCTATATTCCCTAAGGAACTAGAAGCTGTCATTAAATCTCCAATGCAAAAAAATCCCAGGGCCAGACAGTTTCAGTGCATAATTCTATCAGACCTTCAAAGAAGGGTTAATTCTAGTATTCTTCAAACTATTTCACAAAATAGAAAAAGAAGGAACATTACAAAACTCATTCTATGAGGCCACAGTCACCTTGATACCTAAACCACACAAAGACCCAACAAAGAAAGAGAATCTCAGACCAATCTCTCTTAGGAACACTGACACACACACAAAAAATACTCAATAAAATACTCAAACCGAATCCAAGAACACATCAAAGATATGGTCCCAGGTATGCAGGGGTGGTTCAGTACACAGAAATTCATCAATGTAACCCACCATATAAACAAAATGAAAGCAAAAACCCCAAAAACAAACAAACAAACAAAAAACACAAAAAAACCCACATGATCATCTCCTTAGATGCTGAAAAAGCAGTTGACAAAATCCAACAACTGTTCATATTTAAAGTTTCAGAGAGATGAGGGAAACAAGGCACATACCTAAGCATAGATAAATTTTCTTTGTATTGGTTTGTTTTTGGTCTTAAATTTAAGACAATCATTTTCTTTATGCAGTCTCTATCTGCGTCTTTGCCTGAAATGAGGCAGAAATGCCAATTATATTGTATTATTTACTTTTTTTTCTTTTGAGACAGGATTTCTCTGTATAGCCCTAGCCATCCTGGCACTCTCTCTGTAGACCAGGCTGGCCTCAAACTCAGCTATTCAACTGCCTCTGCCTCCTCAGTGCTGGGATTAAAGATGTGTACCACCATTGCCTGGCTTGTATATTTACTTTCAACACTCTTTTTTCTTTCTTTCTTTCTTTCTTTCTTTCTTTCTTTCTTTCTTTCTTT